>NC_138930.1:2057480-2119980 GCF_965231255.1 Vanellus vanellus
CATCTTCCAATCCGACGCGGCGGCCGGCGGGTCTTAGCCAATAGCAACGCGCGCTGCCCACCTCCTCGCCCCAGCAACAGGCGCCCCGGGTGGGCGGGGCAACGGCGGCGGTGGGGCGGCTCATGAATAATGCATAAGTAGGGGGGCGTGGCGGCGGCGGGAGGCCCCGGCGGCCCAGGCGCGGAGGGGGAGACGGTCCCAAGATGGCGGCGCTGCAGGCGGAGCGCGGGTACGGGCTGTCCTGCGGCCGCCTCGGCCGCGGCACCCGCGTCTCCGTCTTTCACGTCAAGCTCACGGAGAGCGCCCTGCGCGCCTTCGAGAGCTACCAGGCCTGTAAGGTAGGGGCGGCGGAAGTGGGGCGGTGGGCACGGCCCCGCGGCGGGCGGGCGGTCGCCACGAGGCCCTGGCCGGAGCCCCGCGGGCGTTACCGGTGGGGTTGGCACCGGCGTCGGGGTGTGTGTTTGGGGGGAGGTCTCCTCATGGGATGGAGCGGGGGGGCCTGGTTATGCCGCTGCTGTGTGTGTGACGGGGGGGGGGGGGGGGAGGGGCGGATGACCGGAGAAATGGGGGGGGGGGGGGGGGGGGAGGTCGCTCGGTGTGAGGCCCTCTCCGGGGAGAGACTGAGGAGATGTAGGGGGGCTCCTGCCCCCCCCTTCTGTGTGAGTGATTTTGGGGGGCGGGGGGGACGGACACGACGATCCCACTGTCGGGTACCTGAGGGAGACCGGAGGGGTCTCGCTGTGCCCCCCCCGGTAACGCCCCGGTGTCCCGTCCCGTCCTCCCCCCCGCCCCCCGCGTTGGTGTTCGAGGGCCCCTATGGCCCTCCCCGGTAGGTGACCGGAGAGGGGTCGTGATCCTCCGTAAGTGCTTGAGGGGGACCGCGAGGTGTCGATGTACCCCCCCGGTAACTGTTGGGGGGGCCCCAATGTGTCCCTTCCCCCCCGGTGGGGGACCCGGGATCCGAGGTCTAGATACCGGGTGGGGGGTGGCTCTCGGTGCGTCCCCCCCCCGGTGGGTGACTGGAAGCCGCCGTCAGTCCCCGGTAGGTGGCTGGGGGGGGGGTGGGGGTGGGTGCGGCCCCCCCGGTGTGTGTGACGTGGGTTTCCAGGGCGCGGGGGGGGGGCCGGTCTCACCGCGGGGACGTGTGTCGGGGGGGGGGGGCGGGCTGGGTCCACCCCCGGTGTTGGCATCCCGGGCCGGGGGGGGGGGGGGTGTCCCTTCCTCGCTGCCACCCTCCCCGGGGCGCCCGGTTGTGTGTGTCCCCCTCCCCCGGGCCCGGTGCGGGGGGGGAGGGGGGCGGGTTCAGGCTGGGGCTGTATTTTGAAATTTCCAGATTGTCTTTTCCGAGATATTTCCTTGAAATGCGTCCAGAGAGCTTATTAGTCACGTAAATAAAGAATAATGGCAGTGCTCGGCATCTGTCGTTAGGATGGACGGGAGAGGGATTAAGAGCTGTCCTTTTTATTGTAATTTTATTTTATTTTATTTTTTTTCCTTTCCGCCTCTGATCCTGCAAAGAGCGTGGCGGTCTCCTCACCTTGCCAGGGAGCTGGGGGAAGCTGGGAACCTAACCCGTTTGTCATTAGGAGCGTCCTGCCTGCCAGCTTCTGTAGGATAAACCATATGTTGTCACAACACTATTTTTAATTTAGGGTGTTGGTTACATCACATCACTGAATTGGGCAATCTCTGTATGAGGATGAAGGTAATTACTCTACCAGGGTTTATCAACTTATATTTTAATGAGTGTTTATCAGCATTATAAGTCAGTAGCCATAAATGCCTTGGATAGAATTAGTTATTAGCTTTTTCTCTGAAAACGAAAAAAAAAATAAAAATCCAAAGAAATGCTTTCCTACATATGAGGAAAGCCTTTTCTTTTGGGGGAGGGAGAGTAGGAAGACTACAGGCAGCTGTGTTAAATATTTTGGGAAGCTATTCTGAGTCCGTGTCACACATGAATAGTGGAGTTTATTTTCTAAATGAATTTTGGTCTCTAGATTGTTTGGTGGCCACTGGCCACTAATGAACTTTGCTTCCTTCACCGCCACCCAAAAGAGAAATAGTCAAAGGCTACTGGTGATTAAATGGGCAGGAAAGGATAAGGGCAGAAGAGCTCGCTTGTTTGTATAGTGAATAACGCAACAATTAGTGGGCTATTAAACACATATGCTCATTCTGCATTTGTTCTATAAACAGTTTCTCCAGCTTGTTGAACGTCTCTGCTTCCTCTGAAACACTGCGCTATGGCGATGCCAAGAAGCGACTTTATAACACACCTTCGGAGCGTGTGTTTGTCCAGTCTAGGCTCTGATTTAATTTTGGTCTGCAGTAGGTAAATGGAAAAAATTTGCTAAGGCTTCTTCTGCTCGGTTTGGTTTTAAATGTGGTATAACTGACGACAGTGTTGTGTAATACGTATAATGGCCTGGAATCCAATACTGTTGTTTGTGTTACCTGAAGTCCAACATGTGTGCAGTCTGACCTGTTTTATGCGCCGGGATAGCACGTCGGTGCGATTTCTGCGACAAGACTCTGTCTCTTTGCCAGAACAGGCAGGGTAATGTCTTCAGTTGCTTGCTTGAGTTTGTTCTTGGTCTAATAATAATGTATTGGGATTACATAATCCAAAAATGATCACCCAGCCGGGCGAGCTGCCATTTGTTTTTAGTGTCCCTTGTGCCAGAGCAGTTGCCTTCTTGGTGTGGAGCTGTACCATGTGTGGATCAAGCAGCAGAACTATGGAGAAACAGATATTTGTCATCTTGATTCTCTCTCCTGCTTGGGTCTCTGCTAAATTGTCCGTGTCCTGGTGAAGAAGACGGTCGCGGGTCTGCATGTTGATGCCCAACTCCACGTTTCAGCGAGCTGTTTCTGTACCATATACAGGGAACGTGGAGCTGCTGCTGAAGAGGTCCAGATCACAGGGCTGCCGGCTCCTGCGGTCCTTAAAAGGATTTCTTTCTCCAGTAGCAGGGGGGTACGCTCACCTGAAAGAAATACGAGTCTTAAAAATAACACCGGCTTCGTAGGGGACACTTTAAGGTGTCGCCCGTCTGCTCCTTGTGAAACTTGCTGCCCCTGAAACTGCTTCCACACAGTTGTGAAACCGTGAGCGCTGACTGCTGAGCTCCGCAGCTGAAGGCTGAGCGGTGGAAAATGTGTCCCAAGTCAATTTGTCCACTGATGAAATGGAGCCGGTCTGGTGTGTTAGCCTAAAACAACTCTTGGTCCTCCAAGGAGTGGAATTCTACATTAGCTTGCAGTTTTCTGCGTTCCCTTTGGGTGTGTGTACAGGCTCTGTTTAGGCCTTCCCACACCCCTCCTCAAATAAAAGCAGGGCATGATTTTTCCCCATCTCTTCTGGTCTGCCTCCAGCTTTCTCGTGGCCCATGTGGAGGTATGAGGGAACTCCTTGTGCCTCTGCCTTATTTTCCTCTTTCATTCTTTGTCCCGGACCCCATCCTCCCTACTTGGTGACGAGATGTTGTATCTGTCCTTGCCTAAAACACCTCGACATCCATGGCATTCATCCTTTGCTTTTCCCACCCATTTTTTTAGCAACATCATGGGTGTTTCTGGGTAAGTGGCAATCTTAATGCAACATTTAAAATGCTGCACGGCAGACCCGAGTGTCTCTTGGCAGTAGGTGCATCTCGCACCACTGCGGTGTAGGTGCCGATGGCATGTAAACAGCGTTAGGGCTGTTCCTGGAACCCTTACCTGGGAATTTCCCGACTTTCACGTATTTATTTGAAAACTCTCTTTGTGGCTTGAGGAGCGGTACCGGTGAGCTTGTGTGATGGATGGTCTTGTGATAACGAGTGACGTGACTGCAGTTGCACGCCTTTCTCTATTATTTGCACCTTTTGTGTGGACCTAACCATAGCCGATGGAGGTCAGGCTGGACCGGGCTGCCGGCCCTCATCCGGGCTCGCATGGGAGCCTCCTGATTTTGGGAGGATGTAAAGAGGGTGGGCGCATCCCTGCTTGTGTTGGTGCGTGATGCAGCAGCCAAGCAGTGCCTCCTGCTCCCATTGTACCTCTCCGTCCCTGCTACACGGACTATTTTGAACTGAAGCCACCGGTTGATTCACTGGTGAACTTTGGCAGGTGCACAAATATTTATTGGGGGCTAAGCTGAGATAACCGAAGCACATTGCCCCTGCGCTCTGCTGGCTGAACTGAATTTTGGAACTGCGGTCTGGCAGACATGGCTACCCAAGTCATCTTCCCCGTGCCTTCTGTGCTCTTCTTAAACAGACCGTGACAGAAGGTATTTCTCAAAGGTTAGGGTTGATCCCACCCCTCGTAGTCACCGCTTATTGAAAGAACTTTTTCACACTTTGCTTTCAGAGCAGGTTGTTACAGATACCTTAATCTTGCTGTGTTTAAAGCCCGAAATACAAAATGAAGGCTCCTGCTGTCATTACAGGGTCTTTAGGGTAATGCGCCTTCATGCTGACTTGGGAATTGAAAGCTGTTTGCAGGTGTCAGGAGGAGAAGAACAATCCGGCTTTCGAATCAAAATTCATTGAATTATCTTGAAGCTTTTTGCATCATTCCTCCTTTCCTGTAACCTGTTTTTTCCTGTCTTCTTAATTCACTGATGCTGTAGTCCGTCAAAATTGAAGCTATTACGACATCGGGAACATGAGTCGGTGACATGACTAAATGAATCAGAGGCGGCTGGCTGGAAAGGAAACTCATTGTACACGTACATCTCCTCGCAATCAGCAAAAATGGGACAGGATATGCAGAACATACTGAACTGCTAAACTCCTGCTAAATGTTCTTAATGTTGACCTGAGCGTGGCACCTCCCGTTCGAAGGAAAGGGGGCAAAGAGACATTTAACCTTGTGCATGAGGAATGTTTTGGCCTGTGGCAGTTTCCTTTCAATTATTTAGGGTAGCTTTTTCTCTCAACCATATACCATTTGGATCTGCTCAAATTATAGATTCATCTCTATAGTTTTCAAATTGCATGGGAAAGAATTGTCTGTAATTTACATCTAAAGTGACGTACAGTTGCTATGGGATTCGGTGGCAAATTATAAACCCATTATGCTTTTTTTTTATACTGGTGGTAGCAGACTGTAAAAGTAGGTCTAATTGGTGACATGCCAAGGAAAAATAGAAAGTTTGTGACAGAATCCTTGTGACCGACAGTGCTGCTTTTTTTTTTTTTTTTTTTTTTCCCAAATGCGATCTGCTTTTTATCAGCAAATCATACGACATCATTAATCAGAGAAGTTGAATTTGGGCATTAATAACTTTTTGCTCTCTAGCAATACCGGCGGAAGCAAGCTTGAAAATTAACCCCTTAGATTTTTATGAGGCTGGATTATTTTTTTTTTAAGGTACGCAAGTGGAGTGTTTTTGGCCCTGGTGTCAATGGCTCTAGCAGCTGGATCTTGGCGATTGTATTCATTACCCAGCAAGACTAAACCCTCGCTCCTTTGCAGCACATTCTGTGGTTGGTTTCCTGTTCCACTTAAACAGCAGCAAAGGGAGAAAGGAAAGCTGTTATAAATTTCTTGGTTTATTTCTGTCTGAAGCGCATCTGATGAACCGCGGCGTGCAGCGGAGTCTCTTCCCAGCAGTCTGTCTCCCAAGGACCTCACCTGGGCTGCAGCAGCTCCTGCCTCGTGTGGCTTCTGCGCTCCCTGGGAGTCTACGGGCCATCCTGCGACATCAGGGTGGTGTGGGTTTTTGGTTGTGTGGTTTTTTTTTGGTTTTTTTTTTTTTTTCTGAACCCGTCTGAAGTGCTCTGTCCTGTTTAGTTAGTTTTTGTCATAGCGCTGCTTGGCAAAGGGATGATGACTGTTGAAATAGTTCACTTGCATAGTGCCGACTGTTGGGATAGCAGCAGAGCCTTTATTACGGGCAAGGGAGGGGAAGTTTTGTTTGAAAAAGCATTTGAGGTCTTGTTAGTAAATGAACGTGTTATCTCCTAAACAATGTGCACATTTCAAACAATTTAAACTCGGTTCTGCCTGTAACTTGTAAGCGTAAACTTGTGAAGCGTCTCCAAATCCCTGGTGTTTGTGCATGTTGAAAAATGGGAAGGGACAGACTGCATGCGTCACTCTCGTACTAATTTGTGCCAGCTAATCCATGGGAGAAGAATACATTTTGGCTGACTTAGTGGTTTTGCTGCTAATGCACAAGAGAATGCATTTGAATGGATGGAGTGGCCGCACGGGTTTAGGTAGACTTTGAAGAGATACCATATGTCTGGGATCCTGTACCGAATACCCTAATTTGTGAACACGGCCATGTCATACACTGGCTTCATTTGGGTTTTGAGGCACGAGAGAAGTTAAGACGGGGGGGGAAAAGTCATCATCAGCTCAGCTGAAGGTTGAGATCAAGTTACCTCTGAATAATTAAGGTTAATGCTGTTTCTGGAGGAACCATTATGTGGAGTGAACTTAATGCTAATGAAAAAAAAAAAAAAGCCTGATAACCTGAACTATGCTAATATTTTATACAGAAGAGACATCACTAGAACTAGGCTTCTGCATTCAACGTGCCTTAGCTTGACCTAGATGCATTATCCAGGAAAGGAGCTTGGATTTGCTGATAAGAAGAGTTTTCTATAGTAGCTCATGTGTTGCTTAGAAACATCCCATGTACATAAGGCAACTTTTGCACACCATGGTAACCTAGTATTGCCTTTTCACTAGGGTGGTTTTTTTTTTTTTTTTCCAAAGAATTTATGTAATAAAGGTCATGATAAACCCCTCAGCAGTTGGTTTGCAGAGTGGTAGTGTGTATTGCTGCTGCACGGGGAAAGCAGACTTCCAAAATCCAATCCTTTTTGCACTGCTCCAGCGAAAAGGCAGTCTAGAAAAAACACTGCTCCATGCACTTGGTCTCTCCTTTCTTTACATTGGACTAGTGCCTTTTTTAATTTAAAGAAACCAGCATTTGTTTTAACTCAAAAAGAGGTCACCGCTTGTGAGCGTGGCTTTACTTAGCTGCCCACCTCCACCCACCTTGAGTCTTCCCTGGTCTGGTGCAGTCTGACTGCTGTTAACCCTCTGCTCTCCCCCTGTGCGGCAGAGCTTTTCTTGGCTTTTGGTACACGGGGGAGAATACTTTAGCCCAAGGCGTTCATGGAAAACCGAGATGTTTTACTTTCCTTCAGAGTCTCTTCAGGCCAGCCGCCACCACCAGTTAATCTTTTCGTCTCGTATGCAGAACCTGCAACCGTGCAGGGAAGCTCTGGGCATGGTCCTGGGGCACGCTGCTCTGCAGGAAAGCAGGTCATCGTGGGGAGAAGGCTGGAGCAAACATCTCTTAGGACAATCTGTGCGTCGCACTGTGAGCAGAGGCTTGAGTTGGGCTGTTGGCTTCGGTCTCTCTTCCTGACCACGCCGTCGGGTTTAATGGTAGACGCAGACCTGCTTTAGGATCGTGTCCTCATGTGATGGGGTTTAGCAAGTACTGCGAAACTTCCGAAGAACAGGTAGTCGCCTAAACCTTGTAGTATTTGGATTTCATCAGTACAAACATCCTCTTGGCTCAAATATTTTGAGATCCACGTAGCTTAGCTGATAGGCCATGCTTTGATAAGAGCAGCACCTGACACCCGTGGCGGTTTCGTTCATACAGGATAGGTGCTGCGAGGAGAGTTTAAGCTAATTGTCATTCTTTAGCAAGAGCAAATGTGTTGCTTAAAAGCCTCGCAAAAAGCCCGGCAGGATGGAAGAAACACTAGCTCAATCCATATCGCTGTGCCCAAAGGATCCATATTTTCTAAAACCGAGGTGGAAGAGGATAATTTAATCTTTCTTCTATATTCTTACCCAGTGAGGGCTTGTTCTGTGATGGGCTGCAATCAATACATTATGTGCCAGTTGTGGTTATTTGAATCATATTTCCACATTTCAGTGTCTAGACTTTATGTTTGTGTGAGTTTTGTTGTACCTTTCCAGCTCCGGCGCTGATTTCAGTTGTTTTTGGCTCCCGGTTTCTATGAGAAAATCAAATGGGCTGTGTTTCTGTCTTTCCCAGTCCCCAAAAAGAAGGCAACGAGGGACTTGGCAGAACTGAGTTTTTTAAGCTCCTTTGCCACCATTTTTCTCTCTTCTGAGAGAATCTGTGTGTGGATGAGCTGGGTTCTGCCATTTGGTGACTAGCAGACGAAAGCAAAGACAAAACCACTGATGGCTGGAGATAAATCTCTCCCTGCTTCTTGCACTGAGAAAAACATGCTGTGAAAAAAAGGTATGATCTTGATATAGGCAGTCAAGGCTAAAAAAAAAAAAAAGTGAACATGCACACATTTTTAGCAATAAAAAAACCCCTCGATAATCCTGTAAGAGCGAGCGTTTGTTGAGAGTGAAGCAGCCTTTCTGTTGACCGTGTCTACTGTGCTTCATTTTTAGCCAGCAGCTTTCTTGCACTCGCAGAGATTGAGGACTATGGACGTGACTGTATTCACATTCGGTGAGCGGGAGGGTTGGTCCGTGTTGGGTGAGTCTGAGAGTTTCTCTGTGATGCTCAGAGAAGTTGATAATGACACGGACCTCGATTACATTAACCTCGCTGTGACCAGAAGATAGGACAGGCTTCGGTAACGTTAACAGGAACTGCCAGAGAAGTACTGACTTGTGTAGAAAATAGTGCGTAAACCTGAGCTGAGAATTTATTCATTTGATTCTGAAAACAAAGCTCCTGTTAGATAGTAAAGTGTGTTATGGATAAGTCGGCGAAAGGAAATAATGTTCCCAACTCATAATTTACTTGTAAAGCTTGCTGCCATGAAATTTAAAAGGCTTAAGTGCAACTGAATAGCAAGAAAAATTGGTCGTATGGTGTGCAAAGAATAAAGGCTGTGGTTACAACTTCTCTATGCATCTCTGCCTGCGCATCGGCCCTTCGGCTCCTGTTTCTCCCCTGGCGTTTGAGGTGATCCAGCTTGTTGCCAAAACCGTGGCTTTACCTCTTCCAGGGAGCTGAGCTCCGCGCAAACTTGAGTGTAAATTCTTCCATTCTTCTCGCATCCAGGATTCGGTGGATGCTTTTCGGAGCCCGGCATGGGCGGAGTAGCGAGGAAGCAAATTTTTCCACCCTGCTTGAGCTCGGGCAAGCGGAAATTGTGCCTTGGAAGCCATATAAGGCAAGTCAGTCGGCTCTCGCTGGGCTCACCTTTCCACCGGGAGGCTGGAGAAGGGAGCAGCCCTCGCTCACAGGGAGAGCGTAAGGTCTGATGGGCCTTTGAAGTTGTTCCCCGCGCGTCTGACACTTGCCGGAGGTGTGGTGCGGCAGGCCTGGTTAGGTCCCAGCAACTCATTAACTCCCTGACTTGTGGGGTTTTAGCACGCTGTCCCAAAACGAAGGCGTAAACTCGTGATTCAGAATGAAACTGCTATAAAATGACTGGAGCTGGGAAGAAGTTGAGGCGGGTCAGAGCGGAGCAGTCTGCTGTCACAGGGTTTCTTCACTTCCTTCAGCAGCGTCTGGTGCGGCTGCAGCTGACGACAGGCTGGGCCGAGCAGGACTTTGCTCCGAAATGATAGTTCTTATGTCATTAAAATAGATTTTTTTTTTTTTTTTTTTTTTTAAATACTGATGACACCTGTTCACGCTGTTAGGGGTGTTCGGCCATCAGAGCCGGTGAAGCCGGAATCGTGACCGCTGCTGCTGCTGCTTCTCACAGAATTAAGAACAACTTCTGCTCCCATAAATAGTCTCTTAAGAAGTGCGTAGGAGCTCTGCTGACCAGTTTCTTTTGAAAAGTGCTTTCAGTGACACCTGCGACAGTGACCTTGCTCGCTGTTTCCCCTCTGCCAGGGTAGCTGTGTTTTGATGGGAGCGTGGTGGTCCTGTCCACAAGCTCTGCTTCCTTCTCTCCCAGTAGATATTCAGTAATAAAAAGAACCTTTAGTTATCTGTGCGCTTCTGTGTTCTTCATGGTCAGGATTTTTTATTAGGGAAGATGCTGGTACTTGTCCTGTTTGCTTTTCCTGCTGTAAGATCTGAAATGCTGCTGGGTTCTGTGCACCTCGGAGATGGTCTGACACATATAATGGATGGCTACCAATCCTCCTCTTTATTCCAGGAATAAAATGTGGTTTTCTAAAGGAGAACGATGCAGCCGAGCAAGCGTATTGTAATAAACCAGTTCTCCCAGCCCGGAGTCTGGGAGCAGACCTGTGCTGACGGAGAGTCCCGAAACGCACAACTTTGCTAAGGAAGCGGCTTTTTGTTTAATCTTTAGAAATGTGGAAATGGGAGGGGGAGTGGGGGGATAATGGGTAAAGGATAAAGTAAAGCATACTTAACCTTTATGAATGTAAATGGGATATCTTAGATCTGTTTGAAATATGCACTTTAGTTGACGTGGAACATAATGGTGATTAAAACCAATTGCAAACATTTTTCTAGAGGCGTGATTCTGAATTCGTTTATGAATCGTTTAAGGACTGTGTTCTTAATGCATTAAAATGGTACAGTAGTGATCACTGCATTAAAATCTAGAATGCTTCCTTTGTTTTTTTAACACGAAGGAGAAAAGTAAATTTATTACCTAGAAGGTTTGATATTACAGCATCAGGCATATTTCCGCGACCTTCCTACTGAAGCTCTGCAGTCATTTGCACTGGAGATGTATCTAATGTAGGTGCTGTCTGCATCTCGCTCAAGTTTTAGCGATTTCATACAATTAAGGCCATTTAACTCCATATTAAGGGCTTTTACTTGTCATTAAGACAAAATTTACGGACGCTGACAGCAGGAAGAAACACACTTTTACTCTAACCTCAGATGGGCTCAGTTAAGAAAGCAAAATGTATTAGCTAACTAGAACTTCGGCGGATTGTTATATTTAGACCAAAAATTCTGGTCAGACAATTAAGTGCCGGCTCAGTGGCCACACCGCTTCTTTTGCATGTATGAGTTAGATTAACTGCCTCGACTCACTCTGTCGGGCAAGAGAGATTCACTGTTTTAATGCATGAAATCTCTCGGGGCTTTCGGTTTTGGACCCAGGGAGTCTTTTTGCAGCTCTGTGGTCAGTCTCTATTTAGTCAGCAGAGGTGGTATGTTTTTACTGTTCTTATCTGAAATTTTTTCATGTTCATTTTTGGAATTTGGTGTAACCTGAACTTTCACAGGTGTCCTTGCGGGGAGCAAAGAAACATCTGATTTTTTTTTATTTTTTTTTTTGAGGTAGATTTTTGCCAGTTTAGAAGAGTATGTTCTTTCTTTTTACTGTTTGTCGCTTTATTTTTGGAGCAGGTTTGTTACCAGCCAGCCTGGCAGTGCAAATAAAGATGTAGCTGAAACAGTGCGGGTTCTGTGCTCCTTGCTGAAGAAGAGGGAGTACCTCGTTTAACTCGGTAGGGGCTTCTTCAGGCAGCTGCCTTCGCTTTTCTAGCGGAGAAATCAAGCACCCCTGGAAGATGGTGTTTGCGAGGAGGCTGTTGGCAGCGCTGTGATAGCGGAGGGTACGTAACACAACCAGGTTATGAAGTGGTAGGAAATCTGGTGGGGTTGTATTGCTCAATACTTTCAGTTGGATGTTTTGTGGGCAACTTCCCTCAGTGATAGGAAAACAGACAAACAAAACCCTGGTGTGTGCGATGGCTTTATCGCTAACTCCCCCCTGAAGATGGTGAGATGGTGGGAAGGTTCGCTGGGGTCCCAGTTGAGTACTAAGTTTCTGCTGGGTTGTGTTCCCAGAGTCCCGCTCAGCGTTGGAGCGCCTCTGTTTGCCTGAAAGCCAAAAGAAGCCGTATCCGAGCGTCTTGCTTTGGCTTTTGAGGTTGATCTGGCTCGTGGGGTGTTGGTGGCCGGATTTCTCTGGGATTCCTTTAGGACCCTGGCTCTGCTGACTTCGATTTATCATAGTCTTTTCCAGCAGGGCTGGCTCTGACTCCGCGAGGAACTTCTGAAGATCATCTTAAGTAGAACTTTGGCAGACTAGTAATTACGCTTCCCTTTAAAAGTGTCAATAGGATATAGTTGGGTACAAGGAGAAAACTGGTCCGGGCTTGTTTTCCTGGGCTCAGCAGTGTGTGTATTAGGTGAGATTTGTTCTGGGATGGTTGAACGAGTTCGTCAATCTGATCTCTAAATTGCCTTTCTATATTTTTCTCTTGCAAGAAAAGTAGAAAAGCCCTGTGGAAGATAAGGATCATACTGATGTTTCAGCAGCTCGTTTAAGCCATCTTATGAGCACATAGGCAAGTGAATCAGCCCTGGTGTCTTAATATGTCCTAAAATAAATTAGACTTTCGCAAGCAAATTCGGTGGGTTAGAACTGCTGTATTTTCATTAAAAGATTGCAGTGGAGAAAACGCTCTTTAAAATTCAGCCTTAGGCTTGTGTTGTTCATTAACTGATAGTCACTCCTGTTTACCTTGGGTGATAAGTACAACATTAAGAATGGCTAACAGTGCTGATGCCGTCACAGCTGCCCTTCAGAGAGAATTGCTCTCTTTTTTTTTTTTTTTTTTTTTATGGCTTGGTTTACTGACAGGTGGGTTTTTTTTGAACTAAAATAAATGCAAACAGCCAGAACGTACCTCTCCTAATCATGGAAACGGACTTTTTTTTTTTTTTTTCCCTCCCCCTGTTCTTAGCAGCTTGGTAACACTGTTCTCGGTACAAAGGTCATTTAAAAATCTGACATGTCAGGCCAGCAACATACTGCTTCTTAATGAGGCTTAAAACCAGCGTGTAGCTGCCTGGTGGAAATGTGGTCGACTCTGGAGCAGGGGAATAGAAGGAGCCATGTGAACAGCTTACTGGGATGGGACCTCTCTGCTTTCCTTGCACCACCCCCCTGTATCTCTAGGTACCCCTCGGTACCCCTCGGTACCCAAGTACTTGCAGTTCATTTGCGTAACGGGGTTTTAATTTTTCTCTTGTTATGCAAATGAGCACAGGTGTTTGACAGCGCATTCGCGTTCTCCGAAGAAAAGCAACTAAAATAGCTTTCAAAATACGCACGCGCTGTTCTGAAATGATTTCTTCCTGTGTTTCAGAACTTGAGGTTATCTCCTCCGAGCCTTGGCTCCTCGCTGCCCCGTAGCCACCATTCAGCGAGGCGGCGAGGAAGGAGGTCCTGCAGCGCCTGTGGCTTCATCGCCCTCTTGCTGAAACCCTCCCGTCCCTCCTCCCCGGGATGTCACTTGACGTTGAACCAAAGCTCTTGAACCTTAAGTTCCTTGTTCTCTGGGAAGCTTCCTCTGTAGTTTGAATGTCTGAGGGCTTTCGCTCTAATCCTGTTCCCCAGCACGTCAAGCTCCAGTACTGGAATTTCAGCACCTTCAGCCTCGCCTCAGTCTTTTCGGCTCTTTGACAGTTCTCCAGTTAAAACTAGGTCAGAAACCACTGTCAGCTTCTGATATTTCACTATTCCTGTTTTATAAGTTGTAACCCAGTGTTGCTGTGTGTTTAATCGCTTGCTTTAATTTTAACACATTAAATGTCTCGTCTTGCTCTGCACGAGCAGCCTGACACAGGAGTGCTGGTAAAACTCCTCAAAAGAACATCTTGGCTATAAAAGCAACGCTACCTTGATTGAGTCTGAAAAGGTGAATTATCTGTTTGTTACGTATAATGCCTAAATTGCCAAACTGACAGATTTTTTTCCACGAGCTCTCTCTAACTGTAGGTTTGCTGGCAGTCTGTGTACAGCCAGTTCCCTAGCTGTAATTAACCAGCTTCTCCTTCTGTCTGAGTGGCTTTTTAACCTGATGGGTGAAAGAAAAATAGCTAAAAAAAAAAAATAATAAATCAAGTAATTGGAAACCCACAGATTGGCGAGGAACACAGTAAAGCGGGTATGTTGGAAGTCACTTAAAATATTTATTTTTAACTGAGAGTTCTAGCTGACTGTACCCATTCAGCGTTTTTATAAGACTATTATTGGAATGGTGCTTGAAGCCTGAGCCGAAGCGCCTCAGTGTTCAGTGAAATCCACCTGGTGTAATTTAAGAGTATCCTTACTCCTTTCTTTTAGACAGACTTTGAGCTAGCTAGCGATATTGGAGTTCGTAGGCATTCTCGCGTAAGTGGTATTTAAATGAATTCTTACTGTGCAGTATAGCTTAAAGGTTGTGGTTTTTAAATTCTGCCGGAGCTGTCGTCTCTGAAAAGTTTTCCAGAATGGAGAGTTGTTTTGTTAAGCTGTTCTTAATACACTCAGTTTTCTTCTTTCGTGTATCTCCTGCTGCTCTATGAACCTCTTCTAGGACCCCAGGATCCCTGGGTTGGAAACCCTTGGTGTGGAGGTACCAGTGCAATCCGGCTCTTGCCGACAGACCTGAACGGTCTCCAGTAAATACCGTGTGAAGTGGTGGTGTCTCCGTGTACCAGCTGGGAAATATTAGTTGTGTTTCGTAGATGGAGAAGTTTCAACCCAGAGGTGAAATGCTTTATATAAGGTGGCACAAGGAAAAGCTGCTGACGGAGGGCAAACGGAACAAGTCTCCACTCCGAGTCTGGTTCTGTAGTCACTTTCCATCACTTCCACAGTGTGGCCTTCAGCCTCTCATGGAAGAGCCTGGGTGTTTTAATCAGTTATGGAAACTTTCTTTATTTATGATAGGGATGAGGGGGAGTTGTTTTTAAGATGTGCTATCGTGACACACTTTTCTATATTATTTTGGGAAACATTTTCTTCTCATAGTTGAGGATTTTGTACAGTGCAAAAGCTAAAACCAAAATATTTGTAGTACAAGCCTGTTGGGGAAAAGCTTTCTTTTAACTATTTACCTTCTGGCAGCTCTAGGCATGAGAGTGAACTTTTCATCTATGTCTTAGGGCTGGCCAGCACAGCAGGAATGCGTGTGCTTTATAGTCATTAAAGGTAAACGCCAGCCAGATAAAGAATTGTCTGTAAGCAGCTTTTGTAGGGTGGCTGTTAAGAAAAAAAAAAACAACACCAAAACATTAGCTCATGTCTTGGGCTAAGAATGAAGATTTTGTGGCCATCTTGGAAGGTGGTTGGCTGGAAAACCTTCGTATTATATTTCCGTAGCGATAGCAGAACTAAAGGTGAGTTGCTTCGGTTACCTCTGCAGTGGTACGAGCCCTCTCCAACTTCAGTTGCTGATCCCCATAGCAGTTCAGGAGAGGAATTTGGCAGAATAACGTGTGATTTTTGAAATAAGAGCAGCGTTTAAACAGAACGTAACTGGCCAGAAGAGTATGTGAGTATTTGTGGTGGATGTTGTGCTCTGAGCAGCAGGAATAGGGAAATCTCATCCCGTAGAACTGGGTCCCTCGTCGTCCGTTTCTTGGTGATGTGGCTGCCTGGGCGCATCCGTGCGGAGCGGCCAGCTGCCAGGCGAGTGCCTGTCAGCCGACTCCTGCTTCCCGTTCCCCAGTGAGGGGAAACAAATCTTGGTCTTCTCTATATTTAATAGCTAATTCTAAACCTTTTCAGGGAAGCTTCTTGAAATTGTCATTTTTCAGTTGTATCCACCTTTCAAGTTTGAGCCCGTTGAGGGTGGGAAGGCTTAGGAACAGAGATGCCGGGTGGTTGCTGTAAGCTTTTTTGGGCAACCAGACCAAAAATGGCTCCATCTTCATGTTTTGCAGACCTGATTTCATAGAATCGTAGTATTGTCTAGGTTGGAAGGGACCTTTAAGATCATCAAGCCCAACCATCAGCCTAACGCTGCCAAAACCACCGCTGAACTATGTCAAAACAGACCAAAAGCAGTATTGCTTGTATTGCTTCAGAAAGGCTAATCGGTGAAAAGTACCATTTCTAAGATGGACGATAGCAAGCCAAGTGATTTCCATGATTGAAATTGTTTTCCTCAGCATTTTCGTAATCTTTTTGGTTTCGTTTGAGAGGTGGCCGCATCTCCGGCATCTAGTAGACAGTTAGCAAACCTCCCTCTCCTTTCAGAGGAAGCACAGCAGCCTTCATTCGAGGCCTCTTGTACTAGAGGAATGGCTTTTAAAATATTAATCTGCGAAAATCTAAAACCCCTTAATGATTCTTGGCTCATAAAACTGTTTAAGTAAAGCCTTTAGGGAAAACCAGAACTGCTGTTCACCTTTAGCAGAGTTGGGAATTTTGGATGATTCAGTTTCCTTATGCCAGGTTTTTGTTTTGGGTTTGGTTTTTTTTTTTTTTTTCCTCAGTCCTTTCCCAATTTAACAAGATCATCTGATAGCTACAATAAAATTCTGCTGCAAAACCAAGCAGTGTTGCGTACAGGAGCTGATTACCCAGGGAATTTTGAGCATGGATGTCTTAATGGGATTCTTGCCAGACGAAGGTCTCTCGATTGTCTTGTAATTCAAGTGCGTACAGATGCTGAAGCCGTACTGCTGAGCTTTGCGTAAGAGAATACTTAATAATTATTACACTTATTAGTATTTCCAATGTATGGAGGCAGAACAGGAAACTTCTTTGTGGAATAGTGTTTCTTGTTGAAAACTGTTTCAAAGCAAATCCACGTGTTCAAAAAACAAATCTAAGAGGGTTTGCTTTCCTTTGCCTGCACTTTAGAAATGCCAATATTTACCTTCCTTTTTTCTGCCCTATCTTTAACTTACAGTATCTACTAACAGATTTAAACGCGCTGAAAGATACGCGGTGCTGCTCCGTAAGAAAGGGATAGATTCAGGCCATATGAGCAGACTTAAATTCTGACTTAATTTTTCCATTTAAAACATTTTTTTTTTCTCTCCTGTATAAGTAAGTGATTCTAGGGTTGCTATTTTAAAAAAAGAGGTGGGCTTTAGTATGTGTTAATTTAACATAAAATTACTTTTCTCCAAACTCCATTCAATTGCTTATGAGTAACAAAACAGTGGAACTTATTTCTAGGTTTGCACCTAATTTTTTTTTGTGATGAGTTTGCCAGCACAGCATTATCTTTGTACGAGTGCTTTGGGAAATGTTGTTTCAACTTGTTTTATGCTTTCCCAGTTTTACCTTCTATTGCGTTTAGTCTGAGTTACAGAAGAAAAAAATCCCTTCAGGAAAAACAGTAATAAAAATAGCCGTTTGTGCAGGATTTTGTTGATTTCTAGTGTGCTCGTGGAAGAGGGGAGGGGGTGCTGAACCTCTGCCTTTGGGATTGGGCTGGGGAGAACAGGATGAGACCCTGAGAGACAGGTAAGGGCCTTCAAATGAATGGACAGTTTTGATTCAAGAATGCAGCACTGACTAATACAATTTAAAATAGCTTTGAGGGCTACTGGTTCTCGCTTTCAGAGGGTATGGAACACCCTTCAGTAATGACTAATGGATGCAGAAAATCCAACAACAAAAAATGAAACTTCCTTTTCAGAGAAATGCAGTAATCGTATCCAAACCACTAGGGTTTTTTACTTGGGGTGAAGGAGGCTTCCTGCCTTACTGCGCTAGAAAAGGGGCACGATGTCTTGTGTTTTGATAATTCTTTCATTGTAGACATATTTTAAATTGATTACCAGACTGCTTTGGAGAGTTGTACTCGACACTGAAGGCTGCACAGGGATGCAAAGGTTCTTCCCCCCCCCAAAGCCTTTCCTTCCCAAGCCTTTGGAACTCGTGGGAGTTGGCCGCTGTTGGTCTTCTGACAGTAAAACCTGGCTAGGTAGCCCCGTCTTGTTGATGGTGAAATTGATGGGAGTTTGTGACAATTAAACTACAGATAATCATACTTTAAGCTCTCGTAGCTGTCTGGTGTCAGGCAAAAGACTTGAGACTTTATGATTATTGCTTCTCATGCTAGACTTAATGAGTAGGGCTCCCTTAACTCCCCGCAAAAGAAAAGATAAAGAACACAAAATAAAAAAAAACGTTAGGAAGTGTGCCTGTAGTCTGCGAACCTGGATTCCCAACTGAGGCTGAAGATATGTAACTGTGTCTGAGTTAATTGGGAACTAGGGGCCCTTGATGCCACAAAACCACTTTTGATCTTTTCTCCGTTTCTTACAATATACGTTCCCTTCGACCTCAGGCTACGAGTCACCTCCCATTTTGGTGTGGATTTGCTTTCCAGCTTTTGTCTTTTCGCCACATCGAGCGGTGAAACTGGAAGCGGCAGCGATGGGACGCAGTGACCCGCCGGCCATTGGAACAGAAAGTGATATTCAGGACAGCTGTGTTGTGGCTCTTAAAATGAACTAGGCTATGTCGAGATCTGTCCCCAGTGCCCGTTCTTCTCTTGCAGTGTCTCTCTCTGCAGTAAGCTGTCCCCGTAGGGGTGAGCCCTTCTCTGGAGACAGGTGGGTTTAACTCTTCAGTGTCCTCTGGAAGCGCCAGGTCTGTTCGTTGGCTGCGAAAACAAAGCTTGCATTTTCTCAGGAGACACACCACTGCGTCCTCGCAGCATCTCTTGCCGCCATTTCAGGTGGTGTATTTGTTCATATTTATTACAGAACAATTCTGTATCCGTCTCGGTGCTGTTGAAAAAATTGCTCGTTACTGCCTTTGCATTGCCAAAGAACTCGAGGAATAGGGATTGCGTGAAGTCGTTTGGTGGTTGCTGCTCTCGGGGAGGAATTGGTCTGATAGATACGCTGCTCTGTGTGGTGTCGTCAGGTTCTCCTGCAGCCAAACAACGTCGCCGGCTCTGCAGTGATCTGAGTAAACTCCGTACCAAGTGACAATACTTGAATTATTTCTCTAAGGAATTGAGGCTCCTTTTAATTTTCTTCCTGAAAGGCATTGCCTAAATCGCATATATGCGTAGCTTTCCTTTCTGGTGGAAAACTACTGTACCTTGTGCTAGCCAGACGTTTTGGCTTAATGATCCTGAGCGATGTGTGGTTTGTCCCGGGGTTTTTCGGCTCCCCTACCAAAGCTCCCTTTCACAAGATTTGTGGTCTGGTGCTAAAGACGATCAGAGTATCAGACTTTGTGTCAGAGGCGTCTGTTCTTTTGGAATTTAGAGGTTTATTTTTGCAAATACAGGACCAGTAAAAACACAGTTTGGTTCTGCACTAGGAAGAAAAGTCTTTTGAAGCACGTCTGGGAAGATTTACTTGAAGTTACCAGGTTGAAAGATAAAACTTTATCTGGGCTTGAGCATGAAATTTTAACTACCCTGTATGTAAAACATCACGGGAGTGAGTTTTGTTGGCATTGTTTGCTCGTGCTTTGTACAGGGCACTAATGAAGAAGGAAGATTGGAAAAGCTGGGTGACCGCTCTCATAGTGGCATGGTGAAAAATACCGGTGAGGCACCATGTGCTGCAGCCCGTCGCCGCGAGCATCCGCATCCCTCCGCTGTCCCGAGCCTTGAGGGTGCCGAGGGCTGTTTGGGAAGCCGGTTTGGCTCCCTGTGTGGTATTTCTCACCCTGTTCCTCTTTTAAGAAAGCTCCCTGGTATCTGCTGGAGAACTGCCGTGCAGCGGGGAGGTATGTACCGCTTAAGTTTTCACATGCATTCTGCAAAGAATCGTTCTCAACAAATAACATTGCTTTTTATTCAGGGGGATCTCTTTAACCTGGATTAGATGAGATCAGAAGGTCCAGGCATGCGAGAGAGAACAGGCTCCGCGGCTAGCTCAGCTCTCGTGCCTGTGGAGTGACATCTTGATGACAGCGGAGTTTAATTGCTCTCTGGTTTGCTGATACAAGCTATTGTCCATTTAGGGACCGAGTTTCTGCTTTACGTTACAGGCACAAAGCGTTTCAATTAGGCTACACTTTTTTTTTTTTTTTAACTTAATCATGTGTCTTACTCTCTAAATCTGCTCAAAGGTAGTGGTTTTCTGTATTTCAAGTGGGACTCGTGTAGTGATACAAAATTTTGTATGCTTACGATGCTGCTTTGATAAGGAGCTGTGAATGTTGAAATTCTGTAACTCAGCCACAGTTTCACTAATGTCAAGGGTTTGGTGTTTTGTTTTTTTTTTTTTTGTTTTGTTTTGTTTTTTGAGCTGATATTTTTAATAAAACTTGTTTTGTATCCTATAGGGGTACTCTTGGGTTTTGACCCTGGAAAGTTTAAACTACTGAGGAAGTGACGTTTGTGCTGTAACAGCCCACTTAAAATTATGCAATTATAAACAAGGAAGCCAGTATGTATTTTGCATTTTAGCAATTTAAACTTTAAAATGTACAGCTTAGCATTTTGGCTGACATAAAAGCTCTTTATCATTTTATTGCTGCTTGCGTCGTGTTATGGGTAGGATTTGAAGGTCCCTTAATATTACGGTGATAATATGCATCCATAAATGCACATTAGGAAAATGATAGATTTTAATAAATAGAAACTACAGTTCACAGAGTAATGGGTAAGTTGCCAGCTCCTAAACCTTCATCAAAAGCACCTTTTTAAAAATTATTTGTATTAAAAGCTTGGGTACTCGCTTCTACCCCAAATATTTCTCTTAAATGTTGGGGAGAGGAAAATGGGGTAGAAGAGTGGGGAACTGGGCCGGGCAGACAGATGTGATGTCATCATTTGACAACACTTTTGCTTGTCGAAGTAGTAAAGGGGGTAATCTCAGAGAGGAGGAGCGAACAAAGGTGTACGTTGGTTAATTTGGGGATCGCAGCCCCAGGAGCGCCCGTTGCAGCCCGCAGTGCCACACTGCTCCTGCACGGAGGGACTTGCAGGTGCCCGTCTCGGGAAGGATGCGGGGGCGCGCGCGTCCTCCAGAAGCATCCCCATGGCCGTGTTTGTCCCCACGGCGACTGACCACTCTTGCTGTCACCACTGGCACCCCTCTGGAGTAGAAAGCTAAACTTTTGCTTCAACAGTTGTGGATTCACATGGAATTTCCAAGACACTTTCCCTGAGAATTGTATTTGAATAGCAAAACCAGTAGCTTGTCTCCGAGGCGTATGTAGTATAAAAAGGTCTGGAAGGCTTTGTAGTTTAGGTCAACAAAAATTATATAGGATCTATAATTTTCAAGTCTCAGCAGACTGGATCCCATCTGCAGTCTGTGAGTGTCCTCAACTTCAAATGAGATTGTTGGGAGGCCTTAAATTGCAGATGGAAATTGTGTTGCAGGGAGGCGGTATTTTAATTCCATAAGTAATAGACGTGACATAAAAAAAGAATATTCAGGAGGCTTTTTACTGCTGTTGTTTCTGGTAGGAGGTAAATATAAGCCTTGAAAAAGTGGAACGTCTTGGGAGAAGTCTTTTGTCTCTACCTACTATGCAGTGCTTCTCTCCTGGGCCAGCTTTGGCTAATTGACTGCCAGTGAACTTCACACACAGTCGCTTGAAGTTGTTGTGGGTATATTCAAAGGTATTTATTTCCCCTGGGATTTATATATCTTGCTACTAATGAACTTTGGGACTCTGGGGTGTCTCTTGTGAGTATGTCACCGGAGACAATGGGTATATTTCCTTTCGTTTTGGTCTCTGTTTTACTTTTCGAAGTCTGCGTGGTGCGTTTAAAACAAAAACGTTAGTGGAAATTTAAATCTTGATGTTCTGACGCCTTTTCTCAAGCATCCAGGTCTGCTTGAAATGAGTAGCCTCCCGGATTGGGATCTGACCCTTTTTTTTTTTTTTTTTTTTTTAATGCTTTGCCCCGTTGTGCTGAGAAGCCGGAGGAAGTAGAGGAGGGAGTATGCCTATATTTGGACCATGTGGTGTGGGCAAAAGAAACATAAACTAGTCATAAGCAAAAAATTAAAGAGGAACTCGGGTGAGTTTGGGGTATTAGCCAGTCTGAAATTTGTGAACTTAAAGCAATTTCTGTCTGTTCTCACTTTTGTAACTGGCTTTGGAGGTGCTTTACCTGGCTGGAATTGCACGGGACAGTGCAAGATGTCCCCGTTAATGCCAGCCTTGGGGTTAGCATGATTTTATAGTTTCTCTGTCTATTTATTGGAATTCTTGCTACTAATTTTAAATGTTTGCAAGAAGCTTTAAACTCTGAAAATAATTCCCTTGTTCCAACATAAATAAGGGTAAGCTTTCATTTGCTCTGTTTGCTCGGCATTTGTGACTCTTAACATTCAAGAAAACAGACAAATACACTGATACTAAGTATAGGCAAATATTTTCCGTATAACACTGCCTCCAGTATAAATTCCAGTAAACGCATAATAGAACTTCTTGAAACAACGTATTCTTTAATTATCTGTATTTCCCTGAAGGAAGGGGGAGGTTTCCAGCTGGTTACTTGACCTGAGGAGTTCAAATGTCCTGTGTAGGAATATCCCATCCAGCTTTTCCACAAAGCATTTTTAAAACCTCATGCCAGCTTTCACCATATAAAGTAATATATAATAAAGTATTTTAGTATATATCACTTTAAAATATTTTATTATGTACCAAATATATTAGGTTTACGTTCAATTTTTGTGTGTTTTATTGACTCTTTTTAGTTCCTCCTACTCTTTGCTCAAGCTTCCACGTGCCGGATCTGGAGTATTTAAGTGTGAGGAACTGCTTGGGCATTGCCATTGCCTCCGTGAGTGAATTTTCAGAGCATGTATTAAGGGTTACTGGTTCCCCTCTAGCCCGGGGATGCTAGAGGATGAAGATGAGCTTAATACCATGCTAAAAAAAATACCACACAAGTTTTGTGGGAGCTTTGGGATGAGTTTTTGGTTTAATCTCATGAGTTCTGAAATAATTTTACGATATCTGGAGAACCGTCTCAGATAAAGCATTTGGGTCTGTGGTGTTTGATTCCTGTTGGTGTCCCAGAGCAGAGTTTTAGTGTTTGAAAGTTCGCTGCTTTATTTCTCCCTGGTGGCCGAAGGATACAGCGGGAGCTGCGCACAGAACTGTGGAAATGCTCTTTCCAGGGAGCAAATAATTTTTTTTTTTTTTTTTTTTTATGGAGTAAAATGCTGGGTTATCGCCTGACATAACTGAGGTCTATTCGAATTGCTTTTGAGGGTCTGTTTGCAGGTCGGGTAGGTGCAGTGAAGCTGACAATTCAGGTTTGGGTAGATCTTGGAGAAGTACAGCCACACATTTGCAGTTGGGATGTTCCTTTGGAAGTTATTCCTGTCGAGCTTTGGGGCACGGGTGAGTGCGACTGCAGGAAGGACTCTCCGTTTGTTGAAACAGTTCATTTTCTCTTACGGCAAGACAGGAGGAAGCTTGACTTGTCTTCTTAGAGACCTGTTGTAGGAACTAGCAATCAGTGAAGACGTGGTAATGATTTGCTAACCTTTCAGTCCTGCGTCAGGAGCTTTTTTTGTTGAAACAATAGCGAGCACAAGCCGACAAGTAATTCGTGGGGAGGTGTTTGAAGGGGCTTTGCTTGCTCTTGGTGTGTGCACAGTGTAGAAGACTGTGACTCTTGCGTGGCAGTCGCTGGTTCTCTGGTCCCACAGGTCCCAGCCATCACGCTCATTCACGCTTGGACCTCTTGAGCAGCGCTGTCACTGCTGTGGGTGAGTGCGAGAACAGCAGAGGTGAACGTCTTGTACCTGGCAGCAGAAGACCTGTTGAACTGGCAGGTGGCTGCTGTAAAATACTGGATCTGTTTTTTTTCTTGCTTAGATTTTTGTCTTCATCCTCATCAGCTTCCAGTAGCTATTCCTAAATATAGTGAGACTCATGGAGGAGTAAAGCCAGAATTCGTGAGCTGGAAGATGCTCGGCTGTGCAGGTGGCCCGGTTACTCGGACAGATCTGTCTTGTTTCGCCTCTTAATTAAACACAAAGGTGAGGTTTGGGCAGCAGCCGTGATGTACCAAGGATTCGCTGCACCCTGTGAGCCGGTGTACTCCGGAGAAGGCAGAGCTGTGCCTGCAGCAGTACCAGGTCCTGCCCGAGGGCCGAGGAGATGACTCCTTTAATTAGAAGGAAAGGCAGGAGGGGGGACAGACCTTGTTCCCACTAAAGGTGGGTGGCACAGCATTTCTAGGAAACTGTAACGAAGGAAGTTCAGTGTCTTGGCATCACTGGGGAAGAAAATCAGGTGACTCTTTAGAAGATGGCAGAGGGATTCTAGAAATGGCAGTAAGAACTCTTTAAAATTGGGGTTTGTCCATACAAGAACATTCAGGAAAGTTAATCCAAATGAACTGAAGTTGTAAATTGAAATATGGTTTTAAATTGGTTTAGCTTAATTCCGTCTGTCTGCTTTTATTCTGAATGAAGGTGTCCATGCAGGAATTTAATTTCATCCAATAAAAGTACTTCAATTCATGTCCTTAATTAGGTTAGGGTGCGCGTGTGTTTTCTTCTTCCCCAAGCGATCTCAAACGACCCGGAGCCAAGGAGCTGGGCACCAGCAGAAGGGACGCGACGCCTGTTCAGGGGTGGTGTTGCTGAGAAGCTGAGAGCCTTCCTTCCCCCTCTCTCCCTACCGGGGGAACATGGATGGTGCAACGGCCCTCCGACATCCAGCTCTTCCCTGCCGCCCCTTCTGCGGAGCGGAACAGGGAGTTAAAACACCGATGTTCCTACACAGCAGATCACAAAACCCCCGCGGTCCCATGGCACGCACAGCTCGGGAGCCTAGAAACGCTGGATTTGGGGGGTTCGAGGAAATAAAGCCAAAGTTTGCCGCTTAACTCGCACGAACGCTCATTTTTTAAGTTTGAGATTACACCTTTAACTTCAAACCATTTTGTATGTAGTTTAGGGAATTTATAAGTTCTGTAATTAAAGCTTGTCCTGATTTGTGTAACAGTACTTCTGTATTGTTACTGCCTCGTTATTCTACTTACGTGCTTCATGTTACCTTTTTATTCCACTTAAGTAATTTTCCAGAATTAATTGCAGAACTTTGCAAGTACGGAATTAGCTGTAGAAGATCCGCGTTCAGATTTATTTATTTATTTATTTAATCCAGATTTTTTTAATGTTTCAAATGCTTGTTTGCTCAAGTATGTTCGTATGAATTTCTGGACACATTGCGCAGTACATGCTGACACCGTGAACAAAAAGCTGGCCAGTCTGCCGATGAACAGTGTGCTGTGGTATGCAGTGTCGTGGCACTCAAGGAATTCTGTGATCTCTGTACGTCGAGCGAGATGTTGTTTATTGTTTCTTTATAAAGGTTGTTTCGGGTCTATAAAACTCGCTATCCAACGCAGAGTGCGTGCTGTCAGCTTCAAGCATGTTCTTGCTTTCCTCGCCGTCATAAATATCTCGTAACAATTTCGGGTGCGATGCAGATGTGGTAAATGGTATTGGATGGGATTTTAAAAGGCTCTGAAGAGCGTCGTGGCGTGAGCTTATTCATCTGGGCTAGAAGGAGCTTTTCTGGCTGGTGAATTTACTCTTTTTTTTTGGTTAATGTCAGTGTATTGTGGCTTAGATTCTTCACTCCTGGGCTGACAGCGTTTGGAAAGGTTTTATGAGAGATGATAAACTTTAACGCGCTTTCAAGCAGTTAACTCTTTTGCTGCGAAATGTAAATGTCCGTTTCAGTAATCCTGCGGGAGTTGATGGCATCGTCATGGCAGTGGTGCAAAAAGGACAAAACTACTGCACTGTTCGGACTTCGGTCTCCTAAACTTTTCTTGGCGCTTTTTCGCGCTGAAACGTGTCTCCCGTGTGCGTGGCAACGTGCTCTCACTCCTCAATGACCTTTCAGTCTATTTGTAAATGCCTCTGTCCCATTGGAAGGCGTCACAGCGGCATCCCACACCCGGCGTGTTTTCCACCCCGTGGAGCACAACTCCTGTCCTGCAGGAGGGTGTCTCCTAGTGTGGCTTGGAATGTTTTGTGTGACTTAAAAAAAAAAAAAAAAAAAAAAAAAGAAAACAAAACAAAAAAAAACAACACACCAGAATTCTCCTGAAATTTAAGGAATAAAAACTTGGCGTGACTTGGATTGCACATGTTATTTCTTTCCCTATAGTTGAAACCTCAGGTAAGAGTTGGAACTGCGAAGCTTTTGCGGTCTGTGTAAAATCACAGCAAAGCCAAAAGCGCAATCACAGTGCAAAAAGGCTGAAATTCAGTGGTGTTTCTGCCTTGAGAGCAGATTTCAGGGGGTTTAGAGCTCGCAGGAGTAGGACTTCTTGAAATATAAACAAATCAGTGTGGAGGAAGAGGCCGATTGTTGGAAATGGGCGATGTAACAACAGTATTTTGCAATGAAGTCGCAGTTTACTTTTCCAGTGAGTTGCCAGCTCTCTGTTGGAGAAAAAAAATTGCTTAGCACGTTCTCCGAGCTAGAACTCTAATAAATTTTCCCCTCAAATATCCCCCGTTTAACTCAAACCTTAACGTAAGCACCGACAATACACAGCTGAGCTGTTCTGTGCCTGAAATGTGGTTCAGGGGTCTGGAAGGAACGAGGTGTAGCCCACCTGGGTATCACCTCGGAGGTTTTCTTTTTCTGAAGTAAGGGTTAATGGCTTTCAAGAGTGAAGGTTTTTAACCACTGGTGACATTACAGTTTTATCCCTTTTCTAGGTGCGAATCACTGTTTCAGAAGGTTCTGTATTTTCTCACTTGGAATTGTGTATATTTCCCTGAAACATTTTCCTTTAAAAAAGCATAGGTGAAAAATCAAGCTGAGTATTTTTTGGCAGTGAATATTGCAGCTTTAAATTTCTCTAAGGTAATCTTTTTTTTTTTTTTTTTTTTTTCCCCCCCCCACTTGTTTTTGTAGGATGCTGTGACATCAAAACCAGTAATCCAGTTTCAAGGAAGCCAAGGGGTAAGTTTGTTGTGTGAGTTACCTTGGAAGGTTCTTCGCTGGCTTATACAATTAATCTGCGTAAGGTATGTGTTCTGTACGTCGGTCCTATTGCAGCGCAAAGAGGGATGCTCTGGTTTCTGCAAGTGAGAGGTGTGAAGTGCAGATGTGCTCTGGGACGGAGCGTTTGCTCCTTGATCGTGTGGATTCTCTCTCTCGCAAAACTTCCCCCCCCCCTTTATTTTCTAACCTTGCTAAATCCATAGCAATGCAAAAGTGCTGCCAGTGTTGCTGGTGGTGAAATTTAGTTTTATGAGGCCAGGCTGTTGGGTAGGACAAGGAGAGGGAAAGTTCACTCATGGCAGGACTGTGGTGGGTGCAGGAATCCGTGGAAACCTCACCCGTGTCCCGAGGAAACACCACACTAAAGCCAGTAAACTTGGTGCAAGACTTTATGGGTACAAATTATTGACAGTAGCAGAGCTGGGAGGCTGCTGCGACCGTACTGAAGCTTTATTTAATATGCACATCTAAACAACTCTGCAGTTTCTGTGAGTATCAAAAGGTTTTTATATTTAGGAGTTTTATTTCTTTAACTTCTGTTCCGATGACTGAACTCTTCCAAGATATTTATAGATGCTTGAAACAGTCTGTCACGCCAGTTACTGACAACGCTGAGATTTAATTGGCAGTGTTTCTGCTAAAGTAATGCAACTCATCAGCGAACCATTTATATACCTTTTAGACACAAAAAGGTGTGTGTTTAACTTTGGTGCTCTGCATAACAAAGGGGAATTTTAATTTTTCTTTTTTCAAGAATCTCAACTTAGCTGTAAATAACTTCTTAATTTTTTGTGGTGGCACAATAAAACTTTCCAAAATGCCTGAATGAAGTAGGCGTTAAAGTCTAGCACACTTCTCCTTGCCCATATTTTTACCTTGTGATATTAGTTTCCCTGGGTCCATAGTACAGGAAAGACGTGATTGTTATCATAAGTTAAGAAGAAAACTACAAACCTTTTTGTCCTGGGAAATAAAGTAAGGAGCAATTTCCAGGTTGTTGGTTTGTTGTTGTGTTGTTGTTTGTTTGTTTTTTTTTTTTTCCCCACTTTGTTTACAATTAAACTTCCCAGAAAGCTCAGCATGAAAGCTTAGATAAAAATCTGCAACTGAAGTTTGGCAGAATTATAAGCGAGTGGCGAGGAAAACTTTTAAAGGCGCATGATTTGTTGCTATTAGATGAGCAAACAGCTTTGCATGTAATAAAGAAGCTACAAAGACTGCAAACGCTTTCCCGTCCCTTTGTAGAGCACCTTGAGAGGATCTACACCTAACTTTTCCTGCAAAGCTGCTTAAGTTCTAGAAATGCCTCTTCTCTTACTTAACCTTCCTCCTGAGGGAAATGCAGCAAAATGAATCAGAACAGCTTAAAATGCTCCACCGCCTTCCGCTGCTGTGCGCTCCTTGTAGTGGGTTCACATGGGTGCGATACCGACTCGGGCGTTTTCAGGTTAACCTAAAGAAAACCCACTTTAAAATGATGCAATTCTTCATAATAATTTTAAAATACCCATTTTACAATTATGCAGTTCCTTATAATAATAAAAATATTTTTAAATTATGCAGTTCCTTATAATAATTTTAAAAAATACCCATTTTACAATTATGCAGTTCCTTATAAGAATTAAAAATATTTTTAAATGATGTAGTTCCTTATAAAAATTTAAAATACTTTAAAATTATGCCGTTCCTGATAATAATGAAAAATAAATATTTCATGCACTTAATTATATTTGAGCCCTTAACTTCCAGAGAAGAGTTTTTGGTGAAAGAGCTGCCAACCCCCTGTAACTGCAGTCCGGGTGGAATGGAAAAGGAGCGGAGCAGCGCGGTTGTGCCCGATGATGCCGTTTGAAGGGCGAAGCGTGGAGCCCTGCGCGGTGCGAGCAGCGCCGGGGCGATGCGGGTGGAAGGAGGATGTTGGCAGCGCAGAGCTGACCTCTGCTTGCCTCGTCTTCAGCTGTTTAATTAATTGCGCTGTCGTGTAAAGGCCAAAGGTAGAGCTTTGAAGAAAGCGAGATCCAGTTCAATTGGGGCAGATAGAAAGAGCTCTTTGTCCTTTTATTATTATTTTTACTGGGTATGACAAGGAGCTGGCAGCTGCGTAACCATCTGTTTTTAAGTGTAGTACTCCTATATGTCACGATTGTGCCCTGCTTTAAGGAACTCACGGCAGGGTTTAAATACTTTCTAGTGAATCTCCTATCAATTGGACTGAAAAGACAATTTCGGTAATTTAACAAGCTCTGAAATCCAGATGATGACATAAAAACCTATTTGTTTAGCTGTTTATATTTGGAATACACTTTCTTCCACTGTACCTTAACTCCCCAATTTGCTGCCGCCTTATTTTTCTTCCTAGTAAATGTCGCTCTGGAGAAGGTGTCCCATTAACTTTCGAGGGTGGTGGGTTCTGTGCGCAGCACGAATGTCGGGGTGTGATTTCAGGCAGTGCCCAGTGATACGAGATTTCAATAGTGTGACTTTTCTGTGTAAATAGCCCTCTCGCAAGAAGGAAAAACTTAAAAGTACTCGATGATTGGGGGAGGCAGGACGTAAAATACGAGTTTAAAACAAACTGCTGCCTCTTTAATTTAATTCTCTAGAAGCCTGCTGACCTGTTGAATCTCGTTATTGGTGGGGCTTTTAAATTACTGCCTCCGTGTCGCTTTTTACCTATTCCCAGTGTTAGTCTAATGAATGCTGTCAAGGATACTCTCAGCTTCTAATACACAGAAAACAACTTTCACGATTAATACTCTAATTAACCGGAGAGGGGAACTGGCCAGGAATAAAACAGAGGGTGAGCGAGGTGGCGGCTCTGTCGGCCAGGTGCGGAAAGGAGGATGTCAGTGGTTCTAGCCCAAAATAAAACAGCTGTTTCAGTGACAAGGGGACGAAACCTCCTGCGTGGATCCTGGCCTGGATCGAATCTCATGGGAGTTTCGATCTGAAAAACTGAGGACTGTAAATGATCTTTGCCTTGGGATGCATTTCTTTATAGCAATGTTAGTCCTGTTATTTACTTTTTTCAGTGCAATAATCTGTAATAATCAGAATTTCAGTAGTAGTAACTAGGTCATAATTAGCAGAGTGTTACTCTGCTTTGAGATGCCGAAGTGGGACTGTCTGGATATTCTTTAAAAGCAGCACCTGTTTGTTAGTGTTTCATCATGAACTGGATTTTCTTGGATAGCTTTGGAAGTTTATATGGAGTCTGGAGTGTTTTGCTTGTTTCAAGGTCCATGTAAATTAGAATTTAAGAGTTTGAGTACCAAAGCGTTACAAATGGTGGTAGTTGGAGTGCATAACTTTACAGGGAAGGTTGAAGATGCTTCTATTTCCGTAAAAACATGTGCAGAATTAGAGCTTAGGTTGGGTCAAATCTGCAGGTGCTTACGGGGGGGTGGGGGGGCGCTGAGATGGGGAGAGTACGGGAAGAACTGAACTGGGGAGAAGAAAAAAAAAAAAAAAAAAGAACCTTCAGCTGCCAAATCCACATGTGTTCATGCAGCTTTCTTAAATGTGACTGTTAGGAACAAAACAACTTTACGTGATTGGAAAATGTGACGTTTTCCCCCATTTCTTGGGATGAACTTGTGCTGGTATTAATAGAGGAAGGTGAAATTGCCATTCAGAATGAGCTGTACACAGATGAATATTACTTGAAAGAAAAAAAAAAAAAAAACAGAAGTCACATCTGTACTGAGCTATTTTTAAGTGTCTATGGTTACTGGTGTAATACTCAGCACCAAAATTAGGGCTCCCTCAAAGCAGTTACCATGCTGATTTGGTGGCTTGAGAAACCTTCTGTTTCAGCTAAAAATAATTCCTAGATAACGGCCGGGTTGTATATGCTACACTTTTCAGTACTGGAACGAGCAACATTTAACGCTAAAGTGACTCTCGCTCCTGTCTCAATTTACGTCCTTTGACGAAGCTGCAGAAACTCCACAGAAATGCCCAAGCCGGGGCTGTCGGAGCAGCTGTTTTTTTACAGCGGTCAATGAGGAGCTAGAAGCAAGTTATTTTAGTATGTGAATATATGATTTGGTTACATCCTCCGGGTTTTATTTTACAAACCCGTCGCGTGCGGCACAGCTCGCTTCCCCAGCGCACGGCGCTGAAAGCTGAACCGACCCGTTCCATTTACCTTCTCGCCCCATTCCCGGCAAATTAACGCTGCCAACTGTAAAATACCCACAATCTGCTGTTTACATAACTTTGACTTCGTGCGTATTCCCAGCTCGCTTGTAAAGCAGGAGAGAATTTTATTCGTTCTGGATGGGTGGGGGCAGAGGGTGCCGGGACAGATTAAGGGCTCAAGGCTGCGGCGCACGTTTGGCAGGGGAGATAACGGGGCTCAGCGCTGCCCGAATCGCCACCAAATCTGCTCCCGAGTATTTTTAGAGCCGCATCCTGGGACTGTGCGGGGGATAACTTGTCCTTCTGTCTCGCTCCAGTCTCCTGGCTTGCCGTTTCGCAAGAAGGCAGCTCTGTTTTGAGGGCTGGCTGGAGGGATAAGCTGGTTTTCACGGGGAGTAAATGGAAAATGCTGCACTGGTGGGCTCAGTGCGGGTCAAATAAGCGTTTCTTGCTGCTTCTGAGAACGTCCCTGTGGTTTAGCAAAGTGGCACAGATGCACTGGGTTTCCAGGCTGCTGTAGATGTCTGAGGTCAAAGGGAAACCACCTAAAACCCTTCCGTACCAGCAGGGATCTTTGTGGAGCACAGTCATACGTGGATGCCACGAGCGGGCTTGGTAGGCGTATATATTTTGTGCATATATGTGGCGATCTGGGTAAATATAAATCTGTGTGGTAGAGCGTAGCCTAAAATAGGTTGAAGCTGATGTTCCTTCTGTCTCATTTTCTGGAAGCCATCTTAATTATCAAATATTGATGCGATAGTAGAGCTCAGATGCTGAGATTTATGCTGGATCTTGAACGCAGAGGGGAAACAGTTTCCCTTTTGAAAAATGAATGGCTGGGGGGAGAAAAACAATGCAGATCGCTGTAGAGTTGTCTGCGGAGCACACTTAATGCTTGATTAAATATTTAATTTACCAGCAGCGTCACACTCTACTGTGAGCCATGAAATCTCGTTATGGAATTATAATCTCTTAAAAAAGAATAAGCATGCTACCTAGTGACCTGGCTTGTACTATGTTTAGTGCTGGATCACTAATTCTAAAGAAACAAGCCTCAAGTGCTTTAAATTGAATATAAACAGTGGTAGCAAGTCTGGTTTGAGCCTGAATCAATAGAATTGGGTCAGATTCCTAGAACAAGATTATTCTGGGCTCCGCTTTGAAAGGCAGCAAGCCACCGGCTCTCTGTTCTGCTGCAGACGTAGCTGTCTTTTCAGCTGTCTTTTACATCTGTCTGCCTCTGTTACCTTATCTTTTCAGTGCATATAGTTTTGCCAGCTTGGATCCTTGTAGCTTCTTGCTCTGCATAGTCTCCTATGCAGTAATCCACGTGCTTCACTTGTAGTGGGCTGCAAAATGGCTAAAAGCATAGTGACTGCAGAAAAAAATTGAATTTTGTGTTAGTGTGGGCTACCCAAGTGACCAATATTTTTCTCCTTCCAAACAGCACATCGCAATTCCAAGGCCTGATCGACCTACAGAAGTGCGGACTTTCACATTTTATCTTTCAAATATTGGCAAGGACAGCCCCCAAGGGAGTTTTGACTGTATCCAGCAGTATGTATCTAGGTGAGTGGTACAGCAAAAGAAAATCCAGCCTTTTTTTTACCTCGTCTTCCATAGAATCTTTCCCCTGGCAAACTTGAACAAAACTGAATACGTGTTCTTTCTTTTTAGAGCCTTTCTAATCTGTTTGTATATGTGTAAATTTGGGTAAGGAGGCACTGCAGAATAATCTTTTTACCTTTCTCAGCTTCCTTCTGTCCCCTCCTGTTGCTGAGATAATGCAACCTCAGTTATTTCCCCAGTGACAGAGTTGTGCCTGTCTGCAGTGGTGGGAGTACCTTTTCCATTGCGTTTCTTTTGCAGCAATGGCAATATCCATTTGGATTGCCTTGGAAGCATACAGGATAAAATCACCGTTTGTGCTACTGACGATTCCTACCAGAAGGCAAGGCAGAGCATGGCACAGGCAGAGGAGGAGACTCGCAGCCGGAGCGCCATAGTCATTAAACCTGGGGGGAGATACGTAGGTAAGCAGCAACTTGATTTGGGGGGTGTCTTCCCTCGCTTCTGAAGTCAAATGCCGACGTTTGTTTTGCTTGATTGTGAAAGTCCCTAGTCCTATCTGGTAGCTCCTTATGAGTGTCCGATTTCTTAGGGTGCTACTCTCCTTGTATTGTGGCTTCTTCATGGCTTCCATCTTCACCCCGGAACATGTGTGGCGGTGTTTGCGTGGCCTTTCAGGACTGTCTGTGTGCAGTCACGTCACTCTCTGGCATTATTTCGTATTTGTCAGGGAGCGATGCTGAGAGCGTAGTGCTGATCCATGAGAAGTGGCCGTGCTCCTAGGAACTCGGCTAAAATGCACCACCGCTGTTGTCACACATCTGGTGTGTGCCTGCACTTGAGACCGTAACACGCAGCAGCTAGGATGCAGATAGCGGAGCGCTCCTGTGAATAAGGAGACTAAAGCAGTGCTGCGGACTGCAGCCTTAAACAAACCACCTTATTGTGACAACGAAAGGAGAATCGTAGGGGAGGCATTAAAACCGTGGCAAATATCAGCGGGCTCCAGAAGGAGCCTGCACAGACCGAGCTTTGGGCTCAGGTCCCTGCTTCACCTCACTCTGCTCCCAAGCTTGGGGCACAAATATTAACCAGAAAGCAGAGGTTTTGATTGGGGTTTTCTGGGGTGCTTTTTTTTTTTTTTTTTTTTTTTTGAGCTGATGTTTTTTCTGCAGCCCATATGATCTGTAGCCAGTCTCCTCTCAGAGGATGTCTGTGATGAGAATGGTGAGTTGCAAAATGTAGAAGTGACCCTGACTCATTGTTTTATCAGCCAAGCGCTCAAAGCTGAGAAATAAGATAGTAATCAGGAAGGAAATGCATTGATTTCCTGTAGACTAGGAGATTATTTTGTTTAGCTTATATTTGAGAACATTACAGTAAGTGGATGAAGTTGTTAAGCTTGTGAGGGAGAAGATTCTCAAAGTAAATTGCTTCCCGGAAAGATAGAGCAAAACTTTTGATTTAGTAATACTCTTGCTAAAACGTTTGCTGCTCTGAAATGGAGGTACAACCGCGTAAAAAGCAGCGAGCGGAGTGCATGCTGCGTATATAAGATGTCAGTGCTTAAGACGGGAGGAAAGCACCGGTCCAAGAAGGAAGAGCCTGGGCAAGGACAGTCCTCCTGTGGGATACGCACGTATCTGGTGTGCCAGCACCGCCAGCTGATTCACTCGCAGGCCGGGCTGGGGGGAGAAGGCTGGCTCTCACATTTCCAGCAGAACACGGAGCTCAGCACTTAAACTCAGTGGAGTCATTCCAGGCAGCTCAGATGTGGAAGAATTTATATGAAACGTTGAAACTGGAGATCAACAGAACAGTATAGATGTGCAGTAACACTCGAACGAATATATATGTAAATAGATAGCTCATATGTCTGTAAGGAGGATGTGTGTGCTTATATATACACTAAATGTGTGTGTGTATACATCTATATATATGCACATGTATAAATATTTTAAAAGACTTTGTGTTCTGGCTTAACTTAGTTTTTTCTTTTCCTCTCATTGCGCATTTTGGCTCCAGCCGTAAGTGGAAGTGTCCCAATGTGTTTTTGCTGTTCGTGACCTGGCGAGAGTTAAGGGAGTTCTAGAAAGCTGATGAATCTTCTCTTGTCCCATTTCTGGAAATGAAGTCCAGTTGACCTCTGAATTTTGGGATGTTTAACGTGTGAATTGTTGTTTTTCTCCCTCTTGTCTTTAACTCAGCCCTGCCGACTTAACTTGCACCAGCGTGGTGCGTAATAAAAAGCCAGGAAATGGGGACTCAGTTATGCAATCTACATTTCAGTAAAACAAACACTGCAGACGATCACCAGTATCTTCAGATGACTCAGTTGAAAACATTGCTTCCTAGCAGTGGAGAATTGCCATGCTGAAATAGACCTCCAAAATTCTTGCAGTAAATGCTGGATGTTGTTTGCCCTAGTGAAGGTCACTTTCTTGAACCGAAGTGATTATTGATTGCCTCTCCCTCTGTTAGACCTTGGAACCTACACATTTTCTTTTTCAATTTGCTGCTTTCACCTTTGGTAGCAGGAACCCGGCTTTGTCCTGGTTCTGTATTCAAAATATTAAAATTCTTTGATTTGCGCTTTAGTAAGGGATGTGGGACTTGTGTGAGGGTTCCAGTTAAAGCTCTTTTTCAGTAGGAATGGGAAAAATGAATTCTTGTATCATGCTGTCAGAAACCAAGAACCGCATTTGCGATGGAGTGGAGGAAGCTGCCTGTGAGGGCTTGAGATGAACTTTTGAGACAGCTTTATGTTCTCACGTATACGTAAATGTAATTGGAGGGCGAAGCGGTTATTGCTACAATGTAGAAGGGGTTATTCTATTAGAACAGGCAGCGCACTAATGAATAGGCTAATGTAGCAGTGTTAGACCCCATTCATGTGGCTGTGTTTGGCGGGGGGAAGGGAGGTGGACCCAGCCCCATAAAGTTCCTATTGTTCTAAAAGCAGAAACATCTGCTGGAATAGCGTTTTTGCTGAGATCAGCAGCAGGGAGCCACTCGTTGACCAGTTCTGGTCTTTCCACTCCATATTTCGACTCTTCTACATAATAATGCAGAATTTTCTTCTCATAGGGAGGGAAAAAATGGTTAGATTAACCGTGGGGATCCATGCACTTGGGATAAATGAAAAGCTGGCAAACAAAGAGAGCTTTATGTAAGCTTGTGGCCAATAATATTCAGGTTTCCAGAGCTTGGTGTTGCTGTTTACTTGTTAAAAGCTTGTCATGAATCGTAAAACTCGCGGGATGTTCGTTCCGGCGGCGTATCGGAACGGACGGGGCGTGCTGGTTGTGTTTGTCCTTCGTTGTCATCTTCTGGCACTTCAGCTGGTGTAATGAACTCCATATACGTGTTGACAGACCACTGGCCTTTGCAAGGTGACTGCTGCAGTTCACTATTCTCATCTCATTTTAGGCAAAAAGGTTCAGGTGCGTAAACCTGCACCAGGAGCTTCCGATGCTGTTCCCTCCAGGAAGCGCCCAACGCCAGTCAACCTTGCCAGTGCAATAAAGAGAGGCAATAGTGCGATTTCTCAGAGACCCTTCAAAGATAGGGTTGTGCACTTACTGGCACTAAAGCCTTATAAGAAACCTGAACTTATTCTCAGATTGCAGAAGGATGGACTTTCTCAGCAGGACAAGGATTTGCTGGACAACCTTCTGCAACAGGTTTGTACTCTGATGAAGGCAACGATTTAGGTAAAGGGAAATGTCTTCTCAGAACGGTACTACCTTCTCTGTTGGTCTGAACATAACCTGTGTATCTCAAAGCTGCAGCTGAATGTTTCTCTAAAGGCCGTGTCCGACAGAAGTTCGTAATTCATGTCACTATTTTGCTAGAGATAGCAGAAGCCTCTCGGGTGTACCCCTCGGTTCAGTTGTATGCAACTAAGCTGTATGATTTCGGTTCACCAGATCAGCCAATTTTAGAGGAACGCTTTTGGTTGGTCGTGGGGAGAATTATCTAACAAAGCATCTACGAGCTGCTTGAATTGTTATAACCTATAAACCCTAGTCTATAGATTTTTATTAATGTGGACATAAAGGACCGTGTTTTATATTCATACATGTAATGTTTCCTATGCGAAGGAAAAACATGTCCCTCTCCACTAAGCTTTACGTCTTTGCGTTGTTCAGACCTGTGCTTTTCCTGCTTAGAAGCACAACTGGTTAAGTGCGAAGATCATGAAGCTTCTTGCAAAGCATATTATTTGTATGTCAAGTGTGAAAGCTGTCTCCAAGCTGAATCAGTTCTTAACGCTTTGAGTCATGTTGAAGGTGCCATTTTAGGAATTGCAGTAAATACCTTTATTGCTCTCGCAGCGCAAAACACATCATGGGTATTTATTTAAATGCTGCAGCTGCCCTCTTCAGTATTGGATTTTTTTTATTTTTTTTTTTTTTTTTTTAACTCCTTTCTCTAGCTGAAGAGAACGAGACAGTGAGGAGTTAATTTGTCCAAGGGCACAGGGCAGGTCACATTGAAAACGGAGTTATTGCCGGCACAACTTGCTCCTTCCCTAGATTTTAATCCTGTAGCCCTTAGTTTTCCAGCAGTGCTAGAATTCTTTTGAGCAACCCTTTGAATGCTATAAATAGGTTTAATACTAGAGAAGTACTGTTTCTGATAATCACCTTTTACTGATGCTCTCACAAACCCCTGGCAGGCAAGAGGTAGTGGCGGCAGTGTCAGCCTGATTGGGCTAAATGCTGATTTGGCTGTAAATGTATTGCTCGTAAACGTAATCTCCTTTCAGCACTACCGGGGCTCCCATCCACAGGCAGACACAGATAAGCTAAAAATTACAGGCTGCATTAAAGCTACATGTCTAAATACGTCTAGGTGTGGGTTTCATTGTACTCTTGCATCTCTTGTAGGACTCTGTGTTCCTGCTGGCCTTTTTGCCTCATTTTGCAAGGTTTCTATTTTTGGGAGGCCTGGGGTGGAGCTTGCCGAGTCCCACACCAGCAAAACAAGGAGGTAGCGGCTCTCCGCCTCTGTGCGGAGAAAGTCCGAGTTGTTCTTCTGCCTGGGCTACAAGCCTTGCCGAGCAGCGTGTCTCCTGCTGTCGAAAGCGGCAGTAACCGGAGAGTTTTTTGAAAAAGAACCTGGCTTTGCTTTTGTCTCTTGGGCATGTTTACTGGGATATCTAAATGTAAAACACAGCTCAAATTCTTCTTGTATTTTGGCTCAGGGTTTTGGAAAGCTGACAGAACTGAAAGGAAAAACAAAGTGTTCGTCATGTAAACTGATAACTGTGCTTTTTATTTTTTTGCTTATCAGGAGAGCTCTGCAGTGTTAGTTCTGCAGTTCTGCAGCTTTTTGCTTTTAAACTCACAGATTATTATTTTTTTTAATACTAGGTCATAGTCTCCCTAAAACAAAAGCAGAAGAATTAACAGCATCTTCAGTTGCTGCGAGACTTTCCACTCCTTCCCTCGCTTTTCTGAGGCTATCTTACTGCTGCGTGGGTAATAGAAATTCATAAGCACCACAGTCTCCTGAATGGGGCGAGCAATGGAGAACACTATTCCTTAACCAGGTGCACAGTGTCTCCGCTGCCTGAATGAAAACGTCCTCCACTTTCACGTGTGATACAGTTGTCAAACCGAGCGGCTGAAGCAGCGAGTTGGGGACACGGTCACTGGCTTTGCCAGCTGATCAGCCTGGCTGTGGGCATAGCACTTGGCACCTCTGCCTCCGTATCCCTTCTATAAAAACAAATTTAAGGCTTTGGTTTCTTTCTAAACTTGCAGTGCTCTGCAGTCACCTAAAAAGAGTTCACTAAGACGGTACAGTATCTGTGAAAACTTAATTGGGGCTTTTTGGTTTGTGTTAACATCGTGTTTTTCAGATGTGTAACCAGCAGCAAGAAGTTAAATTTTCAGTCAAGCTGTGGAAAGACTGATTAAAGTGGGAAAACTCTGCACAAGTTGTTTCCATTCTAACACAATTCTGCCGGTTCCAGCAGTGTTTCCTATCCCTGTAGGCACCATGCAGAGTTTTGTGGGGAAACTACACACGACAGAATTGGATCAAATGTCACAAAGCTGCTCATGCAAGTGTACCGAGCTAACTGCAGCACATGATTTAGGTGCAATGCTTTATTGTACAACCCTGGGTTATAAGCTGGTAATTGCAGGTTTTGTTCTTGCCCTGAAGTAGTCCTCGGAAAAGTTCTCCTCCGTGAAATCCAGCAGGTGATCCGAGCGCACTGAACTGCACGGCGGGACCTGCGAGCTCCCTAGCGCGCTGGATCCGCAAGGCATCCCCTTCACTGCTCCTTGAGAAAGTAGCTTTCTGTCGCCCGTTTTACTGGCTCATTAGTGAGAAATTATCTTCTGGCAATTGTTAACTAAGCTATCGCCACCAGAGTCCCTCTATCAGCTAATAAACTGCACCATTTTAGCTATCGGACAGGTATGATAAGTGAACTGCCTGTTCCAACTAGGGGTCGTTTCCAGGTTTTTCCATAAACTGCTGTTGTACCGTTCCAGGCTATCCACGCTGAATAATCTGCTTAGATATGACTTGTTTCCCAGGAAATTTTATATACTTTGGAAACGCATAATAAACGGTTGCAATGACAGGGCGAAAGGAACAGTTTGATTAAATAATCTAAATAATTAGGAAATGAAGTATAAAGTCTCTGCCTGTTCTCTGACACTACTAACTGCTGCTAAGCCTGCTGAGATTTTGCCTACATCTGAGATCTTTTTTGTTAGGACCAGGCAGAAAATTAAACCCTAACAGGTTTTTTTTTGCAAATTACTTTTGTTTCAGGTGGCAAATTTGAGTGCCAAGGACAGCACTTTCACGCTGAAAGACTGTGTGTACAAAGAAGTGCAGAAGGACTGGCCTGGCTACTCTGAAGGAGATCAGCAGTTGCTGAAGAGGATACTTGTTCGGTAATTATTCCGTCTTCTCTGTAATAATCATCCGGAGTGTGAAAATACTGGGCCAGGTCACTTGCTATAAGTCAGGGTAACTGAAGTCAGTAGAACGATGGTAAGTTGAGTGTTTGACTTGTCTTAACGTAAAGTCAATCGGTTTTAGCATCCAGGCAGTTGAAGTTACTAAGCTCGAATATCAAAGTTTATGCGCTCTTCAGATCCTCCTATTTAAAGGATTTAACCTTATACGAAAAGCTAGGGGAAAAACCGGGATGGGGAACAAAAGCTGTTGCAATTAAAAAGTTACCGGTGGTTTAAAGTCCTGGGAGATGAATGGATTAAGGCAAATGTGTCCAGCTCAACTCTCCATTGAAACTCTCCTTTCCTTTTTCCATATCTTCTTGTACACGGCTTCCTGTGCAGACTGCCGTGTTTGTTCAGGGCGAGGAGAGAGACGTTACCCTGCAGCCGCGGCCCCTGGCTGTCTTGCTCGCCCGCTTCTGCGCTCTGTCCCTATGGATGTCCCTATTCCTCTGGAGCCGTTTGCTTTGGAGACTTGGCTGCTTAACCTCTCTAGTGTTATTTGGATGTTTACCGGTTTTTTTCTTGTGTTGCAAATTCTGTTAGTATCGCAGTCGCCCCGCAAGATTAAGATTTGATGGGAGTAAAGGATGCAGGGAAAAGCACGAGGTAGTTCTGTAGAGAGAAGTCCCCTAAAACACGTGCTGGTTCTCCTGCTGCCCGTACGGTGCAGTCCTCGCTGTCCAAGGGATACCTGTTCTTATGTTCCATCCCGAAAATTGCCCTTAATGGAGTTAATTGAGATGATAGCTTTGTCTCATGGGTTGCTAAAGATTTTTTTTTCCTCTACAGATATTTTTCCTTAGGTGAAGCCTCCGAGCTCGGGAGCTCTTGGCTGGCAGGCAGCAGGGAAAGAGAGCGTGTCTCCCGGGTTTCTAAAGGAGAATCCTGCTCTCAGCGTTTATATTTCCCTCTCTGGGTTTTCAGTGTGTTTGTACTGACTTGGTACAGATTTTGCAATGCAGATAGAGATTTTACTTGACTTGGTTTTGCGATGTATTTTATCGCGCTTTTGGTTAAGATTAAGTAGAGCGTGCTCTGTTTGAACAGTTTCCATGATTTGAAAGCACAGTTGGCTTGGGGATGAGACTTTGTTAAACCAACAGAAACTTGCACTTAAAGTGCTTTGGCATGCTAAAGGAAAATCAACCTCGTTTAAATGGCCTTGATGTTGAATTATAATTAAGTGGAAAAATACAACTGCCATGCAATCTTTATGGCTTTCAAAAAAGTTAATTTCTCCCTGCAGAAAGCAATGTTTACTGCTTTTTCTAGAATTGTGGCATTCAGTTATGCGAAGGTCTAAAAATAGACCTTGGAAAGGATGTATTCAACTGTACAAACAAAGACCCGCTCAGCCAATGCAGGTAATGAGGCTACAAAATGGAAAAAACATGTAGGGTTGAAGACAGTAGAAAAACATTCACAAAAAGGGCGCAGGCCCCAGACGTAGGACGTTACGTAGCTGGCTGTGGCAGTCTGCGTGGTTGCCGGGATCCAGCCAATTGTTAAACGTCCTCTCAGTTTTCAGGTCCGGTTGCCGCTCGATGCTTCATCGGCCGCAATAATTAGCGCATCTGCAAATATTAAAGCTATATCTAACAGTGGCCATGTTAGACTAACTCTCTTTTTCCTCCTGTTGTTTGTGTTTTCCATCCTTCTTTCACCGTTGTATTCAAATGTTTTTTTGCTGTTACAAGAGCTGCTGAATTGGAAGTCATCGTCTTTCATTCACTTTTTTTAAATCCATAATTAACATGTTAGGAGATGTGACACGGTTGCTCGGTCTAGTCAAACGGCATCCGAAAAGCCACTTTCACTGCAGCGTTTATGGAATATCGCTGTTCCTCTTCCTGTTTTCACCGTCTCTGAGCACTTTTCTTGAGTTGATCTGTGGCTGTTGAGATTGTTCTAAATAAAATTAAACAAAACAGCAACTGAAGCCAGAAAGGCGGTGAAACTGCGGGTGTCTAAATGTCGCTGCAATATGGCCAAAGGTTCAAGCTCAGGTTAAAAGAAAATCTTGTAAAAGTCGTGGGCTCTATCTCTCAAAATAATCTTCCCAATGTTTGAAAAATATGTGTGCGCTTTAAAGCTGATTATAGTCTCTTGTGGAAGAATTTAGACGTTGGTTATTTAGGCTGTACAGCTGGTGACAGACTGACTGCGGAGCTAGTTTATTAAAACCTTTAACCCTGAATTATTTTTTTTTTTTCAGCTTGACAGCTGCAACTTGATGCAACAGTAGTTTTTCCTGGGTGATTAATATACGGGCAATCTGGTGTCGGAAGAGTAGGGCAAAGCTGGAGCACTGTGAAACTTTGCTCCGAGATGGAGAGAGCCCCTTGGGCGGTGGGGAGCGGAGATACCCGGCGTGAATGTGAATTAATGCACTTACGTGATTAGAATGACTTGCATTGTCCTTTGTCAGATACCGCAAATACGGGCTGGAGTAGCGCTGTTTTGCATGATGCAACTTAAAAGTATTATTATGAAGCCCTAAATGTAAATCCTAGTGGACCAATAATACCGTAACGGTTCCTGTTATAATCCTGCTTTTCATGGACCCAGAGGGGCTCGCTTCTGAAAGAGGACTGCTGTTCCTGTAAAGTGTTGTTTTCACGGTGCTAATGAGTGGGAGAACTTACCCTCCAACATCTGAACTAGAGTTTTGGCCCCTCTTCAGAGTGTGCTTGCTTTCTGAATTTTCTGGTGAAGCCAATTTTAACTGGGTGAGACAAACTCAGCAGAAATTAGTTTCAATTCTGTCTTGCTGATTGAGCTCTATTTCAATCAGCAGCAAGAATAGATATCGCCTATACGCAGTTCAATGCCAGTTTTTACTGCTCTGTGTATGGATCACTTTTCTAAGGTTGTAATTCATTTGTTGTGATATTTATGTCACGGGTTCAAGAGAAAAGAGGTAAAACTGTCAGAAAATAAGTTCCATCCTGGGTAGGGAATCCTCTCGTATGTCTGATAGCTCAGGCTGCCTCCTCCCTCCCTGCCACACCACCGGCAGTGTCAGCCCAAGGTGTTACCTCTGTTCACAGAGAATTACAAAAAAAATCATGGGAAGGCAAGAAAGACACGAGCAATTACTCTGTGTTGTTGATTGATATTTTCCTGTAGTAGTTTCTTCTTAGATTTTTGTCCGAGATCGAAACTCTAAGTGCCTGAATGAGCTACTTTGATGGCATCTTCAAGCAGTCAGAATTTGAGCCCACAAAAAGGCTCTTTGCTCTCTGCAGGCAGATTTGAAATGCCATCTGTTGGCTTGTCGAGCACGGGATTTGATCAGCCCTGAATTCTGTTTTTCAGGAAACTCTGTCAGCCACAGAACAGTAGTGGTTTTCAAGGAGAAGCGCCTTCCCTGAGTCCACCAAAAGACAACGTGAACTCCAGCTCTCCTCCTCAGGTAGGTGATCCCTCCCCGGGGGTGCTGGGTCTGGTTAGCGCAGAGCCGGCGGTTGGCTCCATCTGCTCTTGGTGGAGTTGGTGGCTGGACGTAGGTCCAGGCTGAGCTGTTCAGCCTGTCCGCACGCTGTAATCGCCTGCTGCTGGAGGCTGTTAGGTCAATAGGTTGTTGGTTGGATTTTTGGTTTGGTTTTGGTTTGGTTTTTTTTCATTTTATTAAGTTGGAGTTTAATTCTGGGTTTCCTCAGCATCTGTTTCTCCTCTGGATGTGGTTCGGTGACGGCCTATGGGGAGGATCTCTGTCTTAGGTTTAGTTTTAAGGGCTGCATTTTTTTTTTTACGGTGTCTACATCCCTCTTGGAGTTCCTGGGAGAATGAACTTGTGTTTTACTCATTACTAATAATTGACTGGAACGAAGCAGTAATAAGTAGCTCCCGAACACAGTTGAGTTATTAAAAACCTTGACCTTTTGCAACCTAATTGCCGTGGCAGATCAGGGGCAGGTTAGTCTACTCTTGGATTCGTTGAGATGCTGGTGCGTGGAGCTGTGAAAAGTACATTTTTGACTGTTTTTCCGTGATAATAAACTGCGAAGGAGCTGCATTTGCTGGTGTGTTAAGCGGAGTCTGTCCCCACTCTTCTCGGTATCTCTCAGCGCAGGCATTTCTTGCCTGCATTGTGAAATACCGGCTTCCCTTCTCCGCTGTGGGTCAGCCCAGACAAGTTGAGTATTTATTCTCCTCCTGCCAATGGAATGTGTAATGCCTACTTGTCTGGACAGACGCACTGAGGATTAGTGGCAAAGAATATTAGCAGGTAAAGAAATTATGTGCTTTCTGGCAGTGTGAGGGAGGCAATTCTCTGTTGAGAACAAGAACTGTGCAACTTGTTTGCCAGGTAGCTAATTCCAAATCCTCTCCTGCTCTGCTGTGGGCACGTTCCTGGTGAATAATGAATGATCCCCTTCGTTCGAGTTGGTGTTGTTAAGAGGCTGGTCTTGTGTTTGCCTTAACCTGATTCTGAAAAAATGTAGGTTGAAAAACCATCTCGCTTCTGGCTGTACATATTCTGAAAGACGCGAAGGTCTGTAGGGGGTGTTTCTGGTCTCTTGAGATGACCCACTCGAAACTTTGGGTGGTTGATTGGTTTGGATCTAGAAAAGGCTAGCGGAACAGGGGCACCCGAACACGGAATATGAGCGTTTCCAGCAGTGCTTCCAACATGGTGTGTCAGACAGCAAACCACAGACAGCTTTTTATTGTAAGCAGTCTCTTTCTTTTTTTTTTTTTTTTTTTTTTTTGATACTCTATAGCTGTAGTTTCCCTTTAGAGAAGGGATGCCTGCTAATGGTTGCGGTCCCAGCAAAAGACTGGGATTTGGTAGTCTGGAATGCAAAATATTTTGGGAGAGTTCAGTTGTGGAATGAAGGCGAAGAAAAAGCTCAGTCTGGTGATTCCAAGGAAGCGTGGCAGAGCAGGTATCGCACGCGCATACCACCTCGCAGCCAAAGAGGTAAGGTTGGTGAAGCTGGTGTTTGGCTTTAGGGAGAAGACAGTAAAAGATGGCAGTTCTTAAATCTGTTGCCTGCTCCGAGAGCTGTAGTCAGAGCGAGCGGCCCCTCCTTTTGGGAGATGGACACTGCTTGGCTTGTGCTGGGAAGGCGGTGATGTTGCAAAGCCGGTTTGACGTGCTGTCCTTGCCCCTTGAGCTCTGTGGCAGTACGAGCAGCTCCTCTTGGTAATTACCTTGACAGGTGGAAAGGATTCCTGCCACCGAGCAGTGTCCTTCAGACCCCTGGAGTCAGCAAAGGGAAATAATAACTGGGGGAAAGGAGTGAATCGGTGGCTCCCTGACAAAGCAGCCGTGCATCCAGCTGCGTTTCTGTGACGGAGCAAAATTTCCTTTTGCAAACACATCGCAGTCCTGTCTGAGACATAAAGAAAACAATAAAATATCCAAAAGAAATAACCATAACCTATTGCTTGTTTTCCTCCGGGCGCTAAATAATCTTTTCCTCCGAGTTTCTGCAGCCCTGTGCTGCCAGGCAGGCACACACCGCGGCACTCACGGCTGTCCAAGGTAATTTTGGCTGGCTCAGGCTGGACTGAGCCGTCGTTCTGGCTCTGTGTTGAGCTCTTCTTTCTGCTGACTGATGGATGGGTTCTTCCACGCTGCAGCTTCCCCAGGTGAACCCGCAGCCTGTAGGTGTGGGCAAACAGAGCTGCTCCAAGTGCTGCCCGTGACCGTCCGGCTAGGGCTGGTGGGGACAGGCGGGAACCGCTTCTCTCTTCTACACTTGTTATTTCAGAAAGGGATGCTCGGGTCATGTTGGCCCGTGTGATGTGGCTTTTAAAACTGCTGCAAATGTCCTCTTTTAAGTTCTCAGAATTTAAGGCAACAGTTGACACTTTCTCATCTCTTCCGGGAAATGCCTCTTTCTTGAGAAGGGGAAGGAGTGGTGTCGCAAGGATAAAGTCATTCACCGCAGAGTTGGTAAAATCAGTTGGGAATAAAATGCAGAACTTGTGAATCCCTGCCTGCTCCAGGGCCCTGAGCACGTCTTTCCTTCGCAGGGACTTTGAGGTGTTCTAAATGTCGTGCCACTGCCAGAAGAGGTGACAGGTGGTTTTTATGGTGGTTTCCGTTCTCTACTAAGTGACTGGGTCAGGACGAAAGATGGGGTTTTACTGCTGAAGGGCTTAGATTGGAACTGGGGTGCAACAAGAACGGGCTGGGTTGCATGGCCTGTGTATGCAGTGCGGGAGATGGATAATTGCTTGTGTGACGGTGGGTTTCTCTAAGCTCTCCCACCACGCCGCGGGCTCCGGAGCAGCTGTCAGGATTGTCAGGACATGGCTTGGGATGGATCCGCTTCTGTAGGACCTGGTGGCCCTGGAGCCTGTGCCCAGGAGCAGCCCAGGAGCTGGGACGCTGGCTGGCAGCTCTCGGTGACAGCAGAGCTCTTTTTTTCTGGGAATACTCCCTTGTTCTCTGGTATTGCACCACCACCTAGTGGTAACAGCATCCAAAATTCTGGCCTCAAGACTTCAAGATTATTTATTTTTTTTCTCTTTTTATTTTTTTTCCCCTCCCTAGAAACGATCCCAGCCTCTGGAGTTTATCGATCCCCTGGCCAACAAAAAGCCCAGGATCTCACATTTGGCTCACAGAACTCAGCCTACTTTCAACGGGAAACTGAATTCCTCCAACGGGAAGGACGTCCCTACGCCTGCCCCTGCCCTGCCGCCGGCTCTGCCGGAGTCGGTGAGCTCCAGCTCCAGCCTGCCGGTGCTGGAGCTGCCGAGGCCTCACGATCCCCTTTCGGATGTCAGCAACGACCTGACTCACAATGGCAGAGACTGTGAGAACCCGGAGACGGCTGACAGACTGACTCATCCTTTGTCGACAGACTGTCCCCAAACGAGCAAGCACAATTGCAGCTCGTATGTAAAAACCAAGAAAAAATCCAAAAAGCACAAAGACAAGGAAAAGGAGAGAAAGGAGAAGAAAAATGAAGAGAAATGCAAAGAGGAGAAGCAGGACTGTGAAGTAATAAAAAATGCTGACTTAGTTAGTGTTCCCCAGGAACAGGTCACAGGTACGTATGGTCTGAGACATCCTCCTGTACGGCTTGTGCTAAGATAATACCGGTGTCGGCTATGTATGATTTCTGCTCTAAATCCATTTGAGGACAGAGGTTGCGTGTCCACTTGCAGAGACTGTGTGGTTAACGAAATAATATCGCTGTCCCTACCTACAAATCAACAAATGTGCTTCCTCTCAAAAGAGGATATCAGGTTTTTCCTGTTTAACCTTTCATGCTGCTTGGAACTGCCTCAGACCGTGTCATGTTTCTCCTTGTGAAATTAAAAGTCGTATTAATATATGGGGATGAAAGGCAGACATCGAGATCTGTTGGGAGAAGCAGTGCTGCTTGATTACTTACGGCTCTTGTGCTTGTGTTTGGTATTGTGTTGACTGTTGTATTGATTTTTAACTCAGTAATGAAAAGTTAGTCACAAAAGCTTTTAATATTGGACACACAAGAAATGCTAGATAAGTCTTGTGATAAATGATGTTAGAGCAGTATACAACCAGCTCTTCAGGCTGAAACAGCTTCCGTGTCGTATCCCTCTGTTACTCCAAATTTCTTTTTTCCGGGGCTAAGCCAACAGCGAGTCTGTTACCCGTTGAGATGCGATGAGAATGTTTTCCATCAAACCAGTATATTTCTAAGTCAGTTCTACGTACTCTTAGAAGTCAGGGCAGAGAACACGTGTTGGCTAATCCGATGGGTTCCCTTGCCAGTGCCTGCAGCTCCCCTGTTTTCTGCTGTTTCGTTAGGCTTTCCTACAGCTCTCCGGGGCGGTGGGACTTCCTTTGCGGCCTCCGGGAGTGGTGCAGTCCCGATCTGTTGTTCGATTTCTTTTTGGATCCATCTTGTTTTCCTTTGCATCGTTACTACTTTTTGACCCTTAAGTTCCTCTTCATGCTTGGTGCATGAAAATCATCCAGTTTTGGCTCAAAAGGGAGAGTAACTCGAAAAAGTTGAATTCCTGGAAAAGGAGAACTTCACAGGGCGTTGAGGTTAATATGATATTAGCTCCCACCTTCACCACAGTCTTTGTAGTACCTATGAAACGCATTTTGATTGCTCACCGGTGATTTTTAATGCCAGTCCATAGTCCTGATCATTGTGTGGCACTGCAGAACCACGCTTTTCGGTTACCGCTTCTGCTTTGATCTTAACTTTGGTATTTTTTTCTGTGAATGTTGTTTTTCTCCCCCGTGTACCTTGGGTCTTGAATGGTAGTGGATAGATACGTAGCCAGCCTCTCTCTAGAGGTATGGGTTTGTCAGTGTTTCTTATAAATACCAAAATAGCCCAAATTCTTTCTTCGTGAAGCTGCTGGCCCTTTATCACCTCTTCTGCTCTGCTTTAAAAACAGTTTAATGACTGGCTCTTTGTTAATTAGTAGGAGTCGGGCTTTGTTCCTGCTGCGCCGCTGATGTATGCGAGGTAACGAATCCGAGCTGGACTTGGGGAGTAATCATAAACAGGATGTGGTCAGTGGCTGCTTGGATTCCATACAGCCAGTTCGCATCTGAATTGGGATCTTTTCCTTCTGTGCCTTGCTTCATGCGGATAGTGTGGGCCTAATCCTGCTCCTTCCCTGTGCAGCAGATGGCTGGCAGCCCTCCCCAAGCCCCTCCTTGGGCCAGGCACTGCGGGGAAGCAGAGTTTCTCCTGGGAGCTTTGTTCAGGAGGCAGCGGAGGGACCTTTGGGGTCCTTTGAGCAGTCAGTAGGTGGCACTCATAGGCAAAATAAACTTTATTTTCTCCCTTTCTCCTCCATGATCTTCCTTACCCACTGTTTGCATCTTTAGCGCTGGTGGCCAGGTAAGGACGAAAGCAGAATTGTCCGCAAACATCTGCAGCGGGAATCGAGACCGGGGTGTTGATAATGACATGGTTTTTCTGCCATTCTTCTGTTCTGCTCAGGAAAGCCTTTCTGGAGAAATTCAGAGAAAAATCGATTTTTAAAAAGATAGGATTAGGTTATTGCTTTTACATGCCTGTGTTTATTACTTGGGCATTTCGTGCTCCCTACCATTGGTCTGGGGTAATGACTGGAAAGTAGTAGCGTAGGTGAGCGTAGGGATGGGTGAGGTTTGGAGCTCACGCGTACCTTTCCTGTGCCTCTGGGGAGACTGCGCAGTCAAGGTACTGCTTGCTCTAGGTAGCAGACTTGGAAAGGAGAGGAAAGAAGAAATATAGTTTTGCAAAGCAGTTGATTTAAATCTTTTGCAGCCTTCTCCACTTGCCGCCTCTTTCGCTGCCTTCTCATGGGTGCAGTTGACTTTCTGAGTAGGGCTTTCAGTGTAACGCGTAGTTTGAGAAATACCCCTTTTCAAACCTGTATCCAACTGCTTTCTTCATCCAAACTAATAATGCGGTGTTTGGTTTAGGTTGAGGATGGGGTCTGGTTTAGGCTCACATTCAGAATCCCGTTCCTCCTGAGGTCTTTGGTCCCTTCGCTTAAACTCCCAAACACTCTTACCTGAGACTTGCTCGATTCATGTTTCTCCGGTTTCGTAGAGCAGAGAGCACTTCGATTTCTCTACAGGGCAGTAGGGCTGTGTGAGGAAACAGCTGCATGTCTTACGAGCCTGTGTTGTACTCTGTAGGAGTGTGGAGTATTAATAGTAGGAGTCTGAACCTGGAGTATGAATAGTAGGAATGTATGTGCTGCAGAATCGGGAGAAAAGAACGTGCACCTTGCTCAGCTCTCTTCTGCTCATCTGGACTCATCAGTTTGTTTTGCGTTTCAGCAGTGGTGATACCGGGGTTACCCCTCTCTGCAGGCAGTGTTTATAAACCAATTAAATTAAGGGGGTTTTGCTACTCAGTGCATTGGGTAATGTTGATATCGTTTTGCTGACAGACAAATATTAGAGAAGCCTTGAAGTTTCAGCTGCCTTATTATAGAATCATAGAATGGTTATTGTAGATCTTCTATCTTTGTCAGTTCAAAGCAAAAGAGAAATCCTTTAGAACTTGACAAACTGTATATTGCAGACACTTATGAATTTGAAATTTAATTGCATAGAGCTTTAAAGTTTTAAGAACATCTACAAACAAGTTTTTATTTTTTCAGGTTTAAACGGAACATGCAATAATTCTAGTGTACCAACATCAACTTCAGAAATGCCAGATTATTTATTGTAAGTATATTTATCGGTTGCTTCATCAGTTTGGGATCATGTTTCAAGCTAAAAATCATAATATACTGAGGATTTTCATTGTACTTTATTGTTACTTGATAGAACTTTGTAAGTTGGGTTTAAAAAAAAAAAGAGTGAATCCAACTTTGCAGATAGTTCCTGGTAGTTTCCTGGTATCAGATCTGTTCTTTACCTCCTCGTGGAGTTCAAGGTTATCTTCCTCTAAACCAGTTGTTAAAGTACTCCGAGAAACATTGCATACCTTGGAGGGGTTTGAAAGGATTAAACATCTCCATGTTACAGTTGGAAACTTTGAAAGGAAATGATCTGCTTTAAGGTTGTGGAAGACAGGGCAAGAAAGGATTTTGAGAGGCTAGCTAATTCTTCCCCTGTTCGGAGCCAAGATCGTCTACATAAACCAGTGAAATACTCTTCATGGGGAGGTTATAACCCGTGGGTTAGGATGTGAGTTGTTTCACCTCTTGACTTTTTAATCAGATCCCCTTGAGGTTAATTAAACAATATACTTGTCTGCTGAAGCACAGAAATCCCTGTGTGTAAAGCCAAAAATCTGCATAAAGCCAAACCTGTTATAAACAAAGCGCTGTGACAGCGAAGAAGCGTTTAACTGTGGGTGATATTCCCTGTGCACGTCTCAGCCTGGGCTTTTGATGCCGTCGGGTCTGGTTTGGCTGTTCTGTGACGGCTCAGAAGGGAAGAGGTGGAGGAGGAGACGGCATCCACTCTTGGCTCTGCAGCAGCAGTCACTGGAGTTGACTGGCGCATATATAGAGTTCTTGTATGGTTACAAAACTGTGGTTTGCTGGGCTGTATGAACCGTGCAAACCACTTCGAGTTGGCATCTCTAATACCATTCAGAAGAATGTGGATGGCTGGGTTGGTTTTTTGATTACAATGGATGTGCTGATCCCTCCTATAGAGGGGTATTACAGCTCCTCGGTCCATCTCCAAAGGAATCCCGTAAGGGTTATGACCTCCTGTAAGATCTGTTGTCTCGCCTTTTGGCATGATCTGTTTTGATGGTCAGCTCCTTAAATTATGAGAGCTGTCACTGCTGGTTGATCACGGAGGCAGATGTTTCGTACCAGTGCAGACAACTTCCGTATCTCATAGTAACGCGTCCTGTGTAGATGCTTATTTATACCAACCCTTAGCAAGGAACCCGTTCTTGAAGGCTAGAGCGCATTTGGGTAACAGAGTGGAAGTTTTCCCTTAAGTTGATACCTACCTTAGCTTATACGTGTCCGCGCACTGAGCTGGCACTGCTGCCAGCAGAGTAAGGTGGCAAATTAGAGTCGCCGCCTACAAAGACATGAGTTTTACTATCAGAGAGGACTGGCCGCTGGGCTTTCTGCGAAATGCCAGGTTTAATGGCTTTTTATTGAGCTGAATAGCTTTCAAAGGGCCTCAAAGGTACGTCTGTTAAGCATGAGCTCTTGTGTTCAATTCACGTTGGGTGTCTTCAGAAGGTAGTGGAGATATATTCAGTCTATTCAGCGTGGTTTCTTGTCACGCGCTCGCCACATAGTCACACTGTGAGCATTTTGCAACGATAGCTGAATGCTTTTTGTGTTCCTTTAAAGACTCTTAACACTGGAAGCATCGTATTCCTGCTGTTCCAAGGTCTGGCACAGATGCAGAACTCCATGTTCTGTGGGACAGCAGGAGTTAGAAAAGCTGTAGCAGCGCTATCTGAATGTCCTCCTACACCCTCAGCTGCTCCCAGGCTCTGCTGTACCTGCGTATTCCACCCTATCTGGCATAGATAGGAAATTCTGGGAGCAAACGCTGTCTTGTTTTACGCGGAAATCAAAGCAATAATCCTGACAGTTACCTCTGTGCTGCTGTAGTGCAAATCGTAAGAGACCGGTACGCTTGTCATCCTGGTTTTGGCATTGCAGTATTAGCGCTGCCCGCAGAGAAGACTTATTTAAACTGATTAACTAAATTATTATTCCTCCAGAAAATATGCAGCCATTTCCTCTTCGGAGCAGCGTCAGAGTTACAAAAATGACTTCAATGCAGAATACAACGAGTACAGAGACTTGCACGCCCGGATAGAGAGGATAACTCGACGGTTTACGCAGTTAGACGCCAAGCTGAAGCAACTGTTGCAGGGCTCTGAAGAATATAAGGTAGAAAGAGAAATACATCTTTTGAAAAGCTATTTCTGCTCGTTGGTTTAGTTGCTCTGTACGTGGGGCTGTTGGGGATGGGTTGGTGTATAAAACGTACTGCCCGCAGCCCAGAACTGGTGGATGCAGAACGTGCACACAGCTGACAGCTTTGTAGACTGTTCTTAAAACAGCTCTGTGTTCTTTCGTTTTCAAGCTGGAGCACACATCATGGTACTTGTTGACAAGGAAAGGCCTCAGTGAGACAATTGGCGTCTTTAGCCAAAAGCTGCTGGAAGCTATTAGTGTATCCCAGCCAGAAAACTCATATTCGCACATATGGTAGCGTATCGGGGCTGGAGAGGGAGTTAGTACGGGGTCATCTGTTTCTCTGGAATCTTTGATCTTAATAATGGAGCATTATTTGACTTGTCAGACTGATTTTAAAAGAGCTTTAACTATTCATTATCTTGAGAAAGTAAGTCTCATTGAGTATAATAAACAGATTTTTACAGAGCACCTATTGTACTAAGCCCTGTTTCCTCCCTCAAACGTCCTTCCCCTCTCTTGGAGAAATTCAGTGATTCCTCACTGAATTATTTTTATATCTCGGGGAAAAATTAGTCTGAGCTGTGGAGGAAATGTCAATTATCCTGCCGACCCAGGTGCCTCTAACAGGTAGTTCTTACGGCTGGGGAATGGGGCCTGATCCTTCCAGTGCTTCTGGTGTCAGCACCAGTATAGGAATGGAGTCAGTGAGGCTGATTGCAGCCATCGGATTTCACGGGGGAAGTCGTGGAGGGGAGCAGGTTTTGGTGGGTATTTGGAGGAAATGCGTATGTTGAGCCATCAGGCTCTTGGCTCTTTTGAAAATAATAAGCTATCTTTTCCTTTTTAGACCATCCATGATCAAATTTTACAGGAATATCGGAAAATTAAAAAGGTAAGTAAAAACAGTCGGCCACAAAAAAAAAAAAAAAGGCTTTTGGGTGGTGCCGTTGGTGTGACTGAAAGAGATGGGTACTTGCCAAGTGAAAACCCCAGTCCCTCCAGCTTCACAGCAGACTGTTGTTCAGCTCGAGCTTGTCCAAAAAAGTTATCCCTTCCTGATTCCAAAAGGGTTTGGGGGAGTTGAGGCAGCTCCTCGCATCCTGGGGAGCATTCAGCTGCCTTAGTGGCACACTACCACAAGGATGAAACGTGTTGAATTAGTGCCTTTATCCCGTCAAGGACAGAACGGTTTGTATTTCGGATGCACGGGCCGAGTGATAACGGGATCCTCCGGGTCCTGGGCTCTGCTGGGGTATTCGGGTTGGTTTGGGCGCAGTTTCTAGTATGAGTCACTTGGGTACATCATCCCCTGCGGGGCTCAGCACGGCTTTTTGGTGCGTGGGGCACACGGAATGCTTTACATCTCTGTATGTATATGTAAAGCAGCAGCAGTTGTTGACTGGAGGGGTTTATGATTTAGCTGGATGAGGTCGGCTGGGGCATCCCTACGCCACGGGTGGGTTTGCTTTCTAAATCTGCAAATATGTCCCCGAGCCCTGTTGTCCCTGAGGGATTTAGGAGCTTTTTGAGGAGATTCCCTGTGTGTGTTGCAAGCTCATCTTTGTTTTAAAGCTCCCAGGCTTGCACAATGCGGGGCTAGCGCAGGGGCAAGGGGCAGGTGGTGCTTGCTGGAAGCTGACGCGTGTGGCTCAGCTGCTCCGAGTCGCGCTGAGCCTCGCTCGAGGTGCGCCTCTTTCATAGAATCACGGGATGGTTTGGAAGGGACCTTAAAGATCATCTAGTTCCACCCCCCAACCGTGGTCCAGCCCTTCCGTTAGACCAGGTTTCCCTGTGCTGACCTGCAGCTGGGTATTGATGAAAAGGGAGTGTGTTCTTTGCCTTGTTTGACCGGAGTAGATCCATTCTAAATGGGTATCTGCTCCTCCAGCTAGAAGAGCTTCATTCCTTGGTCATATATTTACGCTCTGAGGTCCGATAGCCTCGGCTGGGTTCAGCGTGTGCGCCGCTGAGTTCTGAAGAATTGCCTTCTGTCATTGTGTTTTCATTTTTCTTTACAGACTAACCCCAATTACAGCCAAGAGAAGAACCGCTGCGAATACCTCCACAACAAACTGGCTCATATTAAAAAACTGATAGCAGAGTATGACCAACAGCAGTTTTAGCTGGCGCTAGTCCGGACTGGGTAGGGCAAAAAAATAAAAAGTCACCTGGACGTTACGTTCCCTTTTATACAACTAGATTCCTTTCAGAGACGAGCATTAACTCCTTGTGGTTGAAGAACTTTGGGATTACTTACGATGCTGAATCTGTCATGTCCACGCCTGAGCCAGGTCGCAAGCCCAGCGCCCGGCACGCTCCTCTTGAGTTTTAGCCTCTCTGAATGTCGGAATGTAACAAATGAAAAAAAAAAACACAAAAAAAACAAAACAAAAAAACACAAAAAAAACCCAAAACAAACAAACAAAAAAAAAACACACAAAAAAAATCTGCTTATTTGAAGCCAGCGTTTGACACTTAAGGGAAAATTTGCCTAAAGTGAACGAAGCTCCCAAAGGTTAAGAATCAGTAGTTTTCATGGATTAAAGTTTGGCATTGAAGTGTAATTACCCCTGGCCCAGGTCCACTGGGTTACAAATTGTCCTTCAAATGGTGAGGAACTGGAAATGCTGCTAGGTTACCTCCTTCTCTGGCACCTGCGACTGTTCGTATGCAAGCTGTCTGCTCTACATGGCACCGCGTTAAATACACCACGTACCCAGAGCTCTCGTTGTTTGTTCCTGCTTTTGTCATCTCCGGTGTGTGCTCTCTCTCGAGGTGGTTGTGTCAGTAGGAGGGGATCAGGATCAGCCCGGGGGATCCGCGCTCAGTGCTTTGTGCAGTGCAGAGGTGGATCCTTCATGTAAAGAAAAACAAACAAACAAAAACTAAACAACACCTCTCCCCCCCCCCCCCCTTTTTTTTTTTTTTTTATCTGCTTGTGCGTTTGGAAGCAGCGGGCGTAAATGTTTTGCAGTGGCCTCTCCAGCACGCGCAGTCCGCTGCCTGCATTAACCTTCGCGTACCGACGCTGGGAAGATTGAGACCTGTCTGTCTTTTGACTTTTATAATTTTATACCAAGGCAGCCAATTTATTAATCGCTAATGAGACTATGGTCTATTTTTGTATTTAAAAAAAAAAAAAAAGAGACCATCTTTTTCTAAAACTGTGCCTCCCTTTTCCTTTTAGGCCAAGTGTTTCAGAACCTTTCCTGTCTTATAACTGCAGTATTACTAAAGCTTATCGGATACTTACCCAGAGAAGTTATTTTATTACCTGTACTGACCCAGAGGAGGGGGGGGGAGGGGGTGGAAAGGGGGATGCGATGCTTTTTTTTTTCTGGTTTTTTGTGTCTTTCCAAAGAAGCAGCAGCAGAAAATCATTCTCAGAACAGGCGCCCGAGCGTGAGAGAAGTAAGGTAGCGTTTTCCCATGCGGGTCACTTCCACTGTTGTGCTTTATCTAGCCAGCTTCTCCGTGCGGTCTTTCTTCCTGATTTTGTTTTGGGTTTTTGTTGGGGTTGGTCGGTTTTTGTTTTTTGGACTTGAAGGGAACATTTTTAGAGTATGGCCAGGGTGTGAGAAACACGCCAAAAAGCACAAAGGTGTCCTTTAACTCTGCTATTTCTTTCTCTCCCCTTTTAATCCTGCCAGCCTGTGTGATTTGACTTCTTCCCGCTTCCGTTTATCTCAAAGTAAAGGATTACTTTCCTGTGGCGTCTCCTTCCCTTGGAGGTTGCACTGAAGAGTCTTTCACCCTTTGAAGGAGCGGAATGGCAGAGTTAAGGAGGGAAACAGTTCTTACATGAGGAGTATTTTAATTTTTTTCCACCCCCTCCCCCCCTCCAAAAACGTGGGTCCATCTGCTGTATTTAAAAAAAAAAAAAATATATATATAGTAATAATTCCATTCTGGCTAGATTGGTTTTGCTGCGTCGTCCAGCTGGGGCCACCGCTTTGCGTTGTCACTTGCCATGTTCTGAGTTTCTCTCCCTGCCGCGTTGCCCGCAGACGTCCAGCGCTCACCAGGACTTTGCCATCCCGTTCTTCAAACGAAAGCCAACGGCTGAAGGGACGTGGCCGAGCTGCGCGTCGCTGGCCCAGCAGTGGCCCTCCGGCCGTGGTCCCCAGACTGCCACTGGACAGCCATGGTTTTCTGCTGGTCTGCAAAAGCCAAACCTGTTCGGGAGCGGCGCCGTGAAGCAGAGAGGGGGGGGAAAGAGATGTGACATCCGAGGAGCGTGGTGGTCCGTAGGGTGACCACGCTGGAGAGCCTCCCTAGGAACATCGTGACGAGCATCTCGGGGCTTGGGGAACGCTTCCGTCCCATCTCTTCCTCTCCAGATCCCGACAGCTGGAGGTTAGGGAGGCGTTTCTCCTGCCGGCACACCCGTGTGTGTAACGCTGCGTGCCACCGGTGCTTCTGCTCGTCAGGGCAAGCTGGAAAATACAGGCGAGTTAAAGGCGAGGAGCTTTTGGCCAGAAAACCTCGTCCTCCCGCTCGGTGGGGTCTTGCACCTGGTCGCTGCGGGAGTTCCTTAAGCAGTACGCGGTGGCTGGTGGTGATGGCCGAGCTCAAGCCGGGCGCTGGCTCCCGCTCCAGCAAACCTCCCGTAGCTGGGAATTTGTGCACCGAGGTGGATTTCACCGGAGCCGCAGGGATCTGGGAGCAGGACTTCGGCTGCGTGGAGGAACCGGGATGCTGCGCTTTCTCGGCCCCGCTGTGAGGTTTGTCACTGCGAATCCCGGTCGGTGCCAGACCTGCGAGCGGTCACAGATTTTGGTGTCCTCGGTGGCGTGGCTGAATTTCCCAGCGCCGAGCCGCGGGGCTCAGCGGGACTTCCATCTCCGACTGCGGTGCGCGAGGAGCCCGAAACTCGGCTGGCAGGAGAGGCAGCAGCTACAAACCCGGGATGAGTAAATTCTTCCATGGAAACACTTCTCCTTCTGATCCTTAATATTTTGAATGGGGGGTTTTTTGTTGCTTTGGGGGGGTGGGAGCGGGATAGAGATGGATCTCAATCTTTATACATCTGCTATAAGATATTTTTGCAAACAGAGTTGTATACAAAGATGTATTGTGTACATTTACATGTATATTCTGGAACTTCTAAAAAAATTTGAATATAAAAACTGAAAATATTTAATGAATATCCAAACTGTGAGACCCAATTAGCATTCAACAACTTTCTGCTTCACTTTTTTTTCTTTTGGACTGTGTTAAAGAATTGTAGTCGAATCTGCCTTTTTTTTTTTTTTTTTTTTTTTCCTTTTTAGAGATTATGAAGCTAGGCAAATTTTGTGCTTTTTGGGTTAATAGAAACCAGTTCTAGGTGATTAAGTATGATCTTAACTTATTGATACTGTGTTTTACTTTGTAATATTGTACTGTGGATAAAACTATATTGAGCCATGGAGTTGGAGTTTACAAAAGAGCTTTTCACTTTGCCAAAATGTTACAATTTAAAGGCAGCATAGTCTTCAGCTTTCCTAATCTTTTCTTAAGAGCTAGTGTCTTTTTTGTACACTAAAAAGCTGAATGCTGATTTTGCAACATATAATAAATTCACTGTATTGGAAAACAAGCAAACAATAAGGTTGTATATTTCTTTTCAGTGCTTCTTACTGCAAGAGAACTCAAAAGGGAAAGGTGATAAATGGCTGGCGCGGAGTTTGAAAGCAGGAAACGTAAAGGAACCGGGTTGGTTGGGTGAGGCAGTATCGGAGCGGTAGGTAAGAAGCGCGAGAAGGAAACCGTGCTCGGGGTGGGCCGCCCCTTTTCCAGCCGCTTGCTGCGCGCGGGGAGAGCTCCTGCCCAGAAATGCCACCGCGGAGCAGCTTTGCTCTTCGGGGAAGCTTTTCTGGTGCTGCGGTGGGATGAGCCTCTCCACGCCGTGGCAGGAGCTGGAGGTCTTCCCGCTCCAACGGCGGTAGTGCCTGGGTTTTTGTTTTTTTTTTGGGTGGGAAAAGCTGCTTTTGAAGAGACACCCGTCGCTGGTGTCGGTGTGGAGGTTGGCTTCAGAGGGGCGCTACGAGCGTGACAGCCTGGAGGGCTCGGAGGTGGTGTTGCCCCTGCTGCTCCCCTCGGGATGGGCGGTGCTGGACCTGCCTGGGTTACGGTGGCTCTTTCTGACGGCGCGTAGCCCTGGTCTGGAGCTCCTGGAGAAGTTCAGACCTGGCTCTGGTGCCTCCCCTTCACCTGCTTTGCACCTACAGAAGGGACTCTGCCCGGTGAGCCGAGCTGGGATTGACGTCCGAGCTCGCTCACGTCGGGGTGAGTCAGGTCCGGGGGGAGCTGGAGCTGGAGCAGCGAGGTGGGGATGAGGCTGCCGTAGACGCTGCCACTGCGCTGCCTGTCCACGCTGCTGGAGCTGCCACCTCCACCCGCGGGTCTGACTCATCCGGCGAAAGCGCAGGATACAAATAGCATCTCGGTTGTATCGAGACCGTCCCTTTTTTTTCCTGCTGTCACGGTGGCTGCTTGCTCTGGTCCTGGCTTCCGCAGCATCCCCGGGGTTCGCTGCTGCCTGTGCCTGGAGCCGGCAAAATAGAATCGAGTATAAAAACCCTCCAGTAACTGCTCACACCGTAATATGCTCTGAATCCCTTCTGTTTTTCTTCAGCGGTTGCTGTGCTGCCTGTTTTGGGATCCCCTCTTCTAACAGTGGGGGACAGTCACAGGTCTTGAGAGCATAAGTGCTGCGGCAGTGGGTCTCGTTCGATGCACCCGTGCGCCTAACGAGCCTGTGTTCACCTGCGGCGCACTCCGCGCTAGCGCGGGATTCTGGATTCTACCGCCAGAAGAGCAAAATATGGAGAAAGGGAAAATGATGCCATAATTGATTAATGTCTTACAATCGTCGTGGCTTTTTTTTTTTTTTTTTAAAGGTGGGGGGACAGGGAGGGCTCTGCTCAGTCCTCTCTCGCCACCCTTGACCTTGGAGTTGACACACCGCCAAGAGCGGCAGGCAGGCGATGCTCCCGCAGGACACCGCCTTACCGCGACGCCTTGGGCGAGGAGGGATGCGCCCGCAAATCCCCAAATCATCGGGGGTTTAGTTTCAGGTGTCGCCTCTGAGACAAGCTACGCACCCCGCGCCCCCCTTCTTATCAGCTTCCACTCCGCGCTGGTGGGAGCTTCACCCCCGGAGTGTCCATCTGGGTCCAGGGACCCGTGTGGGGACACTCACGCGCGAAGTGTCCCTGTCCCCCCCGCCCCCCCGTCCCAGTTTTCCTGGGGAATTCCTCTCAACCGCTGGCAGCTCCGGCTCCGGCCGGGGTCAGGCACTGAGCTCATTAACTGGGAGCTGCCCCAGTGGAAATTTACTGGCTGCGGCCGCTGTGCCAGAGCCAGCCCGGCTCCCGCCGCTGCCTCCTTATCTGCGCCCGGCCAGGGACCAGCAGCCGGGGGACGCGGAGCAGCATCTCTGTTGGGATGTGTCCCCATGTCCCTCCTCGCCCACCAACGCTGAGTGCACCGCGTGGGTTCCGGAGGAGCCCCGGGACTCCCATAATTTGGGTCGCACACGGGAAAAGTGTCGCTTTTGCACTGTATCGGGCACAGGCTGCCCTTAAATTGGGGTGATGCAGGCGTGGGAAGGCAGAGATGACCCCCCAGCGTCCTGCCTGCCCCCGGTCAGCTTTTGAGGGATGCTTGAAACAACGCAAAAACACCCTGGGGTTTTTTCCTGCGCACCTTTTGCTCGTTTACAGGAAGAAGCTCATTAGAATAATTTGCCCTTGACATGGTCCGATGGCGCTGGTCCCTCTTGCAGAGCAGCCGCTGCACCTCCGCCCGCCCGAATCCCCCCTTCCTCTGTCCCGTTCCCGGGGCGGGGGGTCTGTCCTTGGGCACGCGCCGCCCGCAGAGGTGGGGAGGAGAGGACGAGGAGCCGCGAGCGGCCGGCGCAGGCGAAGATAACGAAGGGTCAGAGCCGGGGGATTGTTTTACGCGAGGGGAAAACACCCAAACGTGAACGGAGGAAAATGTTGGCCCGGGAGGGCCGGAGCTGTTTGAGCCCATAACACACAAATCTGGGGCTGTTTGGCCTTGACCTGCTTGGGGGGGGACAACAAGGGGGGCTCCTGCCCGCGTCCCCCCCATGGCTGAACCCTTCCCAGTGCACGGAGCATCCCCCACCAGCAGAATCGGGCCCTGAACCTGCTCATAACGACCCACCGAGGAGTTTGTGGTCGGTGATGGGAGGGGGGGTTCCAGGGTGGGGGGGGGCGGGTGGACAACTTAGTGGCCTGGAAGCCCATCCGCAGGGATTTGGGTTTTGGGGGGGAGTGGGTGTGGGGGGGTGTCTGTTGGAAGAAAGGGGGGTGGGCACCATTGCTGGGGGAGCGGGGCCGGTCGCTATGGCTCCGTGGCTTCGCCTGGCCCCCCGCCAGCCCCGCTGTGCCCCCCCCCCCCCTTTTTTTTTTTTTTTATTTTGGCAGTTGGGGAGCGAAAGGCGCTGGGCGGGCGGCCCAGGCTGCCGTCCCGCCAACGTGTTGGGCGAGTGGGGTTGGCGGGAGAGGCGCTGGGGGGGGGGGGGAAGAAGGGAGCCCCCCGCGCTCATGCGGTGCGGAGCGTGGGAGGGGTGGGAAGGGAACAGGGGGAGGAACAATGGTGGGAGTTATGGGAGGGGGGGCGAGAAAAGAAGGGGGGGGGGGGAACAAAAAAACAAACAAACAAAACAAAAAAATAAAAAAAAAAAAAAAAAGGAGGAAAGCAGTGGAAAAATACCAGTTCTGGGCCCCTGGCAGCGCTGCCCGGACCCTCCCCGCCCCAGGATTATTGTACAAAGAAATGTTATTTTTGTTTCAATAATTTGCTGAGGCAGTGGCATTCCAGCGCGGGGCTCGTTTTTGTCCTCCAGCCCCGGCACCAAGGGATCATTGTTCCTCCATGGCCCAGGGGCCGGACGCGGGTGTCCCCCCTCCCTTGGCCACCGCCATGCCCGCGGTGGCCACCCCCTTCCCCCTTCGGCCGGCCGGTGGCAGGTGCCCCCTCGGGGGGTGGGTTCCCGGTGGGTCCCGTCCCGCTGCGTGCCGGGAGGACGGGTGGCGGTGCCAACGTGTGTGCCCCCCCCCCGCCCCCCCCAATGGAACCGGGGCCCCCGGGCGGATGGTGGGTGGGTGGCACAACTGTCCTCGCCATGTCTGCGGGGAGCGAGGGTGGGGAAGGGGCCGGGGCCCGCCCAGGCGTTGCTCCCGCTCGGGGGGTTCCTTTGAAGCGGGGCCTGCTCATTGAATGGCCACCGGGCCCCCGGGGGCCACCGAGCGGGGTGCCAGCCCCTTTCTCCGCAGCGGCCGGGAGCAGCCCCCGGGCACACACACACACATCCACCCCCCCCACCCCCCCCCCAACACGCTCCCATGGCCGAAATGTGGGGTGCGGCCTCACACGGGGCCTGGCTGCCCCCCGGCATCGCCGCTGGCGGCTACTGGGGATGGGGGAGGCCATGGTGAGGGGGAAGGGGGGGACCGTGCGGGGGGAGGCTGCGCCAGGGGGTCTGGGGTGACCGTGGGGGGCTGCAGCGTGCTACTGCCATGGGTTTTGGGGTGCCCGGGGGGGGGGCTGCAGGGTGCCAGGATGCTGGTGCCATCCACGGTCCTTTGGGGTGCCCGGGGGGGGGCTGCAGGGTGTCTGGGTGCCGTGCCACGGTCTTTGGGGGATCCATCGGGGGGCTGCAGGGTGTCGGGGGGCTGATGCCATGGTCCTTTGGGGTGCCCATGGGGGGGGCTGCAGGGTGTCGGGGGTGGGGGTGCCAGGGACTAATGGAGGGAGGGGGGGGGGGGGCTACAAGGATGCCACTGCTGTGGCATTTGGGGTACCGGAGGGGGGGGAGGGCTGTGGTGTGCCCGGAGGGGGGTGTGAAGGTTTCCGGGGGGTTTGGGGGATGCCCGTGCCCACCCGGGGGGTGCGGGCGCCGGGGACTGCGGGGTGCCCACGGCGGGGGGGGGGGCTGCAAGGCTGCCGGTGCCGTGGCCTTTGGGGTGCCCACGGCGGGGGCAGCGCGGTGCCGGTGCCGTGGGACCGTGGCCGTGGGAGCGGCGCGGTGGGCCGTTCCCCGTGGGCCGGTGCCCGTGGGAAGGCGCGGGGCCGCGGGGGCGCAGGAAGCCGCCGCTCCGGGGCACTCAATAGCCGGAAGGCGGCGGCGGGACCCCCCGGGCCCGGCCCGGGCCCCGGCCCCGGCCCCGGCCCCGCCGCCACTTCCCCTTCCCGGGTCACCGGCCGCTCCCCTCCGCCCGCGCCTCCCGCTCCCGCCGCCCCCTCCCCCGGTAAGAGCCGCCGGTGGGGCCCGGGGCAGCCCCGCACCTGCCGCGGGGCCGGGACCGGGGGGGAGCGGGGGACCGGGGGGGGGTCCGGGGGCGCCGGTGCCGGTGGCGGCGGGGCACGTGCGGGGGGGGGGGGGGGGGGGGGGGGGAGCGCGGGGGCCGGTTTGGGGGGGGGCGGGGCCGGCGGGGGGGGCGGGTCCTGGAGCCGATTAAGCGGCGGGAGCCGCGGCGGCCGCAGCCGCGATCGCATCGACCCCCGCGGGGCAGCACCGCCACCGCCACCGGCACCGCCACCGCCACCGGCACCGGCACCGGCTCCGCCGCCTCCAGCGCGCCCGGCGCGGTGAGTGCCCGCGGGGGAGGGCGGGGGCGGCCCGGGAAGGGGTTTGGTCCTTCGGTCCCGGGATCGGGGGCGGCCCCGGGCTCGTGTCACCCCGGGGAGCGGGGACACCCCTTGTCCCCATGTCCCCTCCATGCCAAGGAGTGGGGACAGCCCTGTCCCCGTGTCCCCTGCGCCCTCTGCCACCCCGGGGAGGGGGGACAGCTGTGGTCCCCATGTCCCCTGCATCCCGAGGAGTGGGGACAGCCCTGTCCCCGTGTCCCCCGGGAGAATCCCTAGTCCCCCATGTCCTCATGT
>NC_138930.1:2120180-2175329 GCF_965231255.1 Vanellus vanellus
CATCCCAGTCCCCAACCCCATTCCTGTATCCCTGACCCCACCCCTGTATCCCTGTCCCCAACCCCAACCCCATCCCTGTATCCCTGTCCCCATCCCCATCCCTGTATCCTTGACCCCATCCCTATCCGCATCCCCATCCCTGTCCCCAAACCCATCCCTGTATCCCTGTCCCCATCCCTGTCCCCATCCCCATCCCCATCCCTGTATCCTCGACCCCATCCCTATCCGCATCCCCATCCCTATATCCCTGTCCCCAACCCCAACCCCATCCCCATCCCTGTCCCCAACCCCATCCCTGTATCCCTGTCCCCATCCCCAACCCCATCCCTGTATCCCCATCCCCACGCCGCCCCCCCGTCCCCATCCCGCTCCCCCCGTGCCCCCTCACCTGGGGGGCCATGCCGGCCATGCCTCGCGGGGGGTTCATGCGCTGCATGGGCCCCCCCATGCCGGGATGCCCTGCGCGAAGGAGGGGGGGGGGGAGGGAGGCGTGAGACCCCATAGCAACCCCCCACCCCCCCCACCCCCGACCTGGGAGGATGGGGGGGGGGCACAGCCACGGGGACAGGGACCCCCCGACTCACCCTGCGAGCGCGCGGCTGGGTCCATGGCGGTGGGCAGCAGCGGCTGCGAGCCGGGGACACCCACGGGAGGCTGCGGGACACACACACCACACACCACACCCCACACACCACACACCCCACACCCCACACCACACACCCAGCGGGGTCAGGCTGCTGTGGGACACCCACCCCCCCACCCCCCCACCCAGAGGGGTCTGCACCCACTTTGGTGGGGGGGGAGGGGGGGTTTGGGAAGGGGGGGGGGAGATCGTCCCATCTGCGACCACCTCACCTGGTTGGGCATCCGGAGGGGGGGCCGGGGGCCGCCGGGGTAGCGGGGGGACATGAAGGGCTGCAAGAGAGGGAGGGGGGGGATGATGGGGGGGACACACACACGCGCAGTGAGCTGGGGCTGGGGGGGGGGGGGGGCTGCGGCATCACCCTGGGGGGGTGGGGGGGGGTTGGGGGGGGCCGGGGCAGTCCTGCGGGCGCTGTGGGGGGGTGGCCGGGGGCTGCCGGGCTGTGCCCAACCTTACCTGGCTGTGCGGCCCCAACATGGGGGCCCCGGGGTTGTGGGGCGGAGGTTGGGCGTGGGGTGATGGCTGAGAGCCCGCAGGTCCCTTCAAGAGAAATAAAACACGGTTACGGGCTGGGGGGGGGGGGTGGGGGGGGTGGTAGGGGGGCTGCAGCCCCCCAGGGACAGGGGGCACCCCGGTGGGGGGCGTGTGGGGGGACACGGGGCTGGCCCCGGGGCGGGGAGGGGGCAGCAGGAGGGGTTGGGGGTGTCCGGCTGTGACGGGGGGTGGGGAGAGGGCACCGGCTGGTGTAAACCCCCCCCCACCCCCCTCCCCGGCTGCACGCACACGCTAAGGACACGCACACGCTAAGGACACACACACGCTAAGGAAATGCACACGCTAAGGACACGCACCCGCAGTGCGGGGAGCACAAGTGGGTTCCCCAGCACTGTGCACAAGGGCCCTGGGGTGCACACACGTGTGCTCCGACACGCGCAGGCGCACACTCACACGTGTGTTTGCACACACGCAGTGCCCTCCGCGCGCACACCGGCACCACGCACGCACACGCGCACGTACGGTGCTCAGATGCGCAGGCAGAGCTCTGCGAGGACACGCGTGTGCGCTCACACCCCACGCTGCGAGCACAGACAGGCGGCGCTCACGCGCACATACGTGCACACACGTACGCTCACGCGTGTGCTATCACACCTATGTGCTCGCACACACGTGCCCGCTACACACACTCACACACGCGTGCACGAGCGCACGCAGCAGGGTGACACCCCCCCCAGGACCGCCGTGCCCCCACGGGCAGCGCAGGCGGTGGCGGGGTGGGGGGGGGTGGGGGGCACAGCCCCCCGGGCGCAGGGCGGGCAGGCTGGTACCTGGAAGAAGGCGGGGGGCATGGGCCCCCCCGGCATGCCGTCCCCGGGGGGCAGGTTCCCCATCACCGGGCTGGGAGCCGCCGCCGCGCTCTGCGGGGAAAGGAGAGAGCTCAGCACTGCGGGGGGGGGGACGGACACGATGCCACAGACACAACCCCCCCACCTCCCCAGCAGCCCACCTCCCCCCCCAGCGGCTGCACCCCATCCCCAGTACATCTAGTGGTGGGTTGGGGGGGGACGGGGGGGGCTGGCTGACCCTCGTGGGTTGATGCTGTCGGTGTGTCCCACCTGCCTCCAAGCCCCCCCAGGCCACCTTGTCCCCATGTCCCCAAGCCCCCCCCCCAGCCAACATGGTAAGGCCAAGCGAGCCGGCCCTGCGCGAGCAAGAGGGCAGCGCAGGGAGAACGCGGCCCGCTCCCATTCCAGCCAAACCTGGGGGGGCCGGGGGGCTGCAGCCGGCCTCGGGGGACCCCGTGGGGGCCGGTTGGGCTGGGGGGGTGGGGGGGGTTGCGGGCAGGGGGCCCTGGCCCCACTCGCCTGCCGGCCCCCGTCCGAGGGGAGCTGTTAAGGGAAGGAATGTGCCGGCTTTCCGGCTCGGCCCCTCCGCCACAACTGGTTTCAATTTGTAGGGGAGGAGGAGAAAAAGGGGTGGGGGGGGAACCTCGCACTGCCCCCTCCACCCGGGGGGCCCCACGCCGCCCCACGGCCCCCCAACCCGCTGCCAGCACTGCGGGGAGGGGGGGGGTGGCTGCATTTGGACCCACCGGTGGGTGATGGGGTTGGGGCACCTATGGGTGTGGGAACGGGGATGGGGACACTGGTTGGGGAGGGAAAGACCATGGGGGCTCCGGTGGTGGGTACACGGGTGACGGCAGCGCACGGGACACGCCATGTACACGGGACACGCCAGTGCACGGGACACGCCATGTACACGGGTCATGTCTGGAAGATGGGTGACACCAGGCACATGGGTGACACCAGGCATGTGGGTGCCCACGGGCTGCCAGCCGGGGGTCCCTGCCCCACACCGGGGCCACGCCGGGGCCCAGGGGCTGGAGGGGGGGTCCCGGGCCCCCCAGCCCCATTTCCCAGCTGCAGGATGCGGCCCCGGGCGCTCCCCAGCCCCGGGGGGGTCATTTGCAAGACAATGGGAGACCGTGCAGGCAGCCAAAACCCACAGCTGGGAGGACTGGGGGGGACTGGGGGGGCAGGCGTGGCCCCCCTGCCCCATCCCAAAACCGCCCCCAGCACCCGGCACCCCCCCAGCATCCCTCCTCGTTAACCCCTCAGTGCCCATTGTGGTAGGGGATGGTGCCCCCCCGGCCAGGCTCTGGGGTGGGGGTGAAGCGTGGGGCGCCCCTGCGGGGTGGGGGCACCTTGGGGATGTTTGGGGTGATGGGGTGGCCCAGGGCTTGTGTGCCCAGCACGGTGGCCATCTGGGAGCCCACCACGGTCCCACCATGGAGCTCATCAGGGGGCCACCACGGAGCCCACCACAGATGGTCCCACCATGGAGCCCATCCTGGAACCATCACAGAGCCCATCATGGGGCTCACCATGGTCCCACCACAGTGCCCGTCATGATGCCACCATGGAGCTTGCCACGGTCCCACCACAGTGCCCACCACTGTCCCACCACAGTGCCCATCATGGTGCCCGACACAGAGCAATCATGGAGCCATCATGGAGCTCACCATGGTCCCACCACAACGCCCACCGTGGTGTCCACCACAGTGCCAGTCGTGATGCCATGACGGAGCTCACCACGGTCCCACCACAGTGCCCATCATGGTGCCCAACACAGAGCAATCATGAAGCCATCACGGAGCTCACCATGGATGGACCCACCACAGAGCTCACCACAGTCCCACCACAGCGCCCATCATGGTGCCCACCACGGTCCCACCACAGTGCCCATCATGGTGCCCACCACAGAGCAATCATAGAGCCATCATGGAGCTCACCACAGTCCCACCACAGTGCCCATCACAGTGCTGACCATGGAGTCCCCCTGGAACCAGCATGGAGCCCATCATGGTGCTCACCACTGGAGCCACCACAGTGCCCACCCTCCCTCGCCCACCTCGGCGTGGCACAGGGGACAGGTCCTGGGCCAGCAGCTGCCCCAGGGGGTCCGTCCCCATCACCGGGGGGTGCCGGAGGAGTGAAGGGTGCGATGGCAGCAGTGTCACCCCATGGCCGCGGGGCCAATCCAGCACCCGCAGAGCCACCCCAGGGATGGCAGGGCGGCCTTTGCCTGGGGCGGAGGGGGGGGGCACACACCCCGTCCCCTCTTGGGGACCCCCCCACTCTCCTGCCCCACAGCACGGGGATGGTACTTGACACCCCCCCCCCAGCCCAGAGTGGGGCCAGCGCTGCCCCCCAGATCCAGCCCTACAAGGGGGACGGTGCTGCCCCCCCCCATGGTGGGGACTGAATTGGGTTCCCCCCCCCCCCCATCATTCAGTGATGCAAAGCAGAGTTGCCATGGCAACAAGTTGGGGAGTTTCGGCTCCTCCTGCAGCCTCAAGGTCAGCAGGGAGAAAAATAGGGGGGGGGGGGGGAAGGGGGGGCAGGCTGGGGGCTCCCCACACCACTGCACCCCGGGGGGAGACCCCCAAACCCCACTGCGGGGCCGCTGCTACCACCGCTCCCCCCCGCTGCCGGTGATGCGGGGTCACGGTCCCCGCGATGCTCACGGTGGGGGGGTCCCGATGCACCCCGGGGGTGGGGGGGGGGACGGGACAGCCGAGCAGCCCCCCTGGGGACGGCGAGGGGCACCCACCCCACGCCGGGGAGCCTCAAGTCCCCCTGTGGGTACCGGTTTGGCCGCGGTGGTCGGTGGGTACCAGGATGGGGATGGGGCGGTGCTGGGGTGCATTAGGGGGGGGCTGCGGGGGCTTTCCCCCCCCCTCAGCGGTCCCCAGCGCCCCGGCTCTGCCTGCCAGGCAGCACTGCCATGGCAACGCGGCCTGACCCGCGCCATGTCCCCGGCGTCACCGCACCGGCAGCCTCATTAATTCCAGCATGAAAATCAGCTCTGCGCCGCGCCGGGGGCCGGGGGCGGTGAGGGGTGGCGGGGGGGGGGGGGTGGGGGTGGCGGGGGGGGCCCTGCTGCAGCAGCCCCCCCCCCCGGTGCTAGCGCAGGCACACGCGTGCCCACGCAGACCCACGGGCACCCCGCTGTCCCCACAGCGGTGACGGGCACCCCCGAGGGCAGTGTGGTCACCCCACCCAACCCCACGCTGAGTGCTGCTGTGGGGTGCTGAGCACCCAGGGAAGGGGCGGGGGGGCACAGGGGGAGCAGTTCTGGCCCCGCTCTGGTGGGATGGGGAGAGGGTCGGGGGCAACGTGTGCCCCGTGGCCTCCTGCATCCCAGAGCAGCCCGAACGCCAGGGCACGGCGTACCCCACAGCATCCCACAGCACCGCGGACCCCGCAGCATCCTGCATCCCACGGTACCATGGCTACCGCAGCATCCTGCATCCCCCAGCACCGTGTACCCCACAGCACCGCACCGCGTATCCCACGCCGCACGGCACTGTCTGTCCCACAGCGTTCCGCATCCCACAGCGCTGTATATCCCACAGTATCCGGCATCCCACGGTTGTCTGCATCCTACGGCATCCTGCACACCACGGCATCATGTATCCCGCAGCATCCCGCATCCTGCAGCGCCATGGACCCCGCAGCATCCCACATCCCACAGCGCTGTGGATCCTGGAGCATCCCACATCCCACAGTGCCGTGGATCCCATAGCATCCCGCATCCCACAGTTCCGTGGATCCCATAGCATCCCGCATCCCACAGCGCCGTGGATCCCACAGCACCGTGGATTCTGCAGCATCCTGCATCCCTCGGCACTGAGGCTCCCACAGCGTCCCACACCCCTGGGACCACGCACCGTCTCCCATCCCAGGGCACGGTGCCCCCCTCCCCAGCGGGTCCCCACCTCCCCAGGACCCGGTTTGCCTCCTGTCCCCCCATTCCCCCCCCCCCTGCCTGCAGCCCTGCCTGCAGCCCTGCCTGCAGCCCCGGCAGGAGCGGGCAGCCGCGCTGTTGACTCTGTGCCAATGATTAACTCGCCGAAGGCGGGCGCCGATAACGAGCGGGGCTGCTGCTGGCGGGGGGGTCCCACCGGTGAAGATGGGGGGGGGGACAACAACGGACACTCCCACCGAGCCCCGGGACCGTGGTGGCCCTGGGTGAGGGGGGGGGGGGGACGACCCCAACCCCACCGAGGTGCCCCCCACGTTGGGGAGCGAGACCCTGTTACTTCGCCCACGCTGTGGGATGGGGTCCGATCTGGGGGGGGGTCCCCACCCCCCCACGGGGTTGGTGGCAGCGGATGGGCACACCGGGGTCCCCGGGGACGGAGGGGGGGGGCTGAGCCAGGCCCCCAGGGATTACCCCCCCTCCTCGCATCGCCCTGCAAAATAGGTCACCCGGGCTGGCGAGGCCGGGGATGGCACAGCCGGCGTTAACCCCCCGCCCGCCGGTGTCCTCGGCACGGGGGGGGGGGGGAACGACACGACACACATCTCACCGACTGGGGGGGGGGGGGGCAGTGGGGCACAGAGCCCCCCCCCAGCAGCGCGGTACTCACGTAGTCATGGAAGGCTTTGGCCTCGCTGGAGTGCTCACAGGTTTCCCGGCGGTCGGGAGCGGCACAGTACAGGTCCCAGAAGACGCTGGAGGTGAAATGGGGGGGGGACACGACGACAGCGGGTGAGGACCCCCCCCCACCCCCCCCCGAGACACATCCCTGTCCCCTCACACCACCCTCACCCCCCCTGACCCCACAGCGCATCCCCCACCGCCGGCTGAGCCCGGCCGCACTCGTGTCACCAATGGGTGGGGGGGGTGGGGGGTGGGGGCGGTGCTGTGTCCCCCCCCCCTTTCCCCACCATGGCGGGGGCCTCCCAGCTCCAGCGCTGCCGCCTGTTTTCCCTGGAAACGGTCGCTACGGCCGGAGCCCAAATTCCTGGGACTTTACATCAGGCTGCAGCATCCCGGGGTGGGATGGGGGGGGGTCCCACCGCCTGCGCCCCCCGCCCCAGGTGGGGGGGGGTCTGGGCCGGCAGAGGGGCCGGTGGCGCGCGTGTGTGTGTGTGTCCCCAGCACTGCTTCTGGGTGCCCCCCCAGATTTGGGGTGCGGTGGCCGGGCGCTGGCAGCAGGAGGGTTAATGGCCTGGAAGGTGCTGTGCCCCCCCCCCCCCTCCTTTTCCCGCTGTCCCCCCCCCCCCCCCCCCCCATAAATCACCAACTAATCGTTTATTGGAAATGGCTAAATGCGGCGCTGGCGGCACCGCGGCGCCCGGCACGGCTACATCCTGCGCCCCGCTGAGCCCCCCCCCTTCCTGAGACCCCCTGCATGACCCCCCCGCAGCCCCCCAGCATCACCATGCCCCCCCCCCCCCCGGGGGTGCTCTGCTGGGGCCCCCCCGGTGTGGGATGTCCGGCACCGGGCTGGGACCCCCCTCCCTCCTCGTCCCCCCCCAGCCCCACACTCGGTGCCAAATTGGATCCATCTGGAGGGACTGGGGGGGGGGGGTATGGGGGGGGGGTTTGGGGGGGGGCACGAAATCGGTGATGGGAAAAGCAGAGCGGCAGCTTTATGGGGTACGAAGTGATGTGGCGGCAGCGCGGGGAGGGGGGGAGGGGGCAGCCCCACCGCCGTGGGGAAAGCGGTGTGTCGGGGGGTGTCCAGCGGCACTCCCGCCCCCCCCCCCCTCCCCCCCCCCTTCACCCCAACTCACCACCACCAGGAGTGCAGGAAGCCGGGGGGCTCCCCCAGTGTGATGTTCTTCTCCCATCGGATCTGCAGAGAGGGGGGACGGGGGGGTGGGGGGGGTCAGGCAGCGCTTCGCCAGGCCTGACACCCCGGGGATGGGCTCGGGGACCCCCGAGGGGGCTGTAGGGGCCCTCTGCCCACGGGATGGGGGGGGTCAGGAGGTGCTGCCCCCCACACACCCCCTTCTTACCTCCGAGAGGAAGGTCTGCGCCGATTTCTGGGCCCCCACGTGCAGCAGGTACTCGTAGACGTACAGTGCCAACCTGCGGGGACAGGGACGGGGACGGGGACAAGGATGGGGATGGGGACAGGGACGGGGATGGGGACGAGGATGGGGACTGGGACGGCACCCACCCAGGGCCCCACTGCCCCCCCGGGTGCCCCAGGGCAGGGACAGCATCCCCACGGCTGTCACCGCCAGAGCAGCACGGTGACACCCCCGTCCGACAGACCCCGAAAGGGGGGGGACCCCCAAGTGACCCCAGGGGATGGTCAGGATGGAGCCCCCCCTGTTTAATAAGTGCAGAATTAACGAGGGGGATTCGATGTCACGTCCCTGAGAGGGACCCCCACGGGCATCACGGTGACACTGAGTCCCACGGGTGACACCGGGCACCTCTCCACGGCAACCAGCCCTGTCTCCCGGTGGCCACCCCGGCTCCTGGTTCCCACCGGTGGGACGGGTGACACGTCCCACACGGGATGTGGCTGAGGGGCAAGTGCCACCGCGGGTGTCCCCTGGCTGGGGACCCTCTGGGGGACGCCGAGGCCCCGTCCCCGGTGCTCCATCACCCCCCGGCAGCGGGAAACGGGACCCGCGGGGACCCCACGGGGGTGGCCGGGCTTAGGGGTCCCACCGGGGGGTGCAGCCCCCCGGCTCCGGCAGGTGCCCCGGGGACAGAGGGGGACCCAGCGGGGACAGCGGTGGCCCCGGGGCACCGCGGGGACAGCCAGGGACGCCGGGTGACACTGCCGGTACCCGAGTAGATGGCAATACCCCGGGGGGGCATCACGGCTCCCGGTGCCCCGGGGGATGGCAGGGACCGGGGGGGGGACATCACGGCTCCCGGTGCCCCGGGGGATGGCAGGGACCGGGGAGGACATCACGGCTCCCGCGGCCCCCGGCGCACACCGCGGCTCCCGCTGCCCCGGTGTCCGGCGGAGTCCCGACGGCTCCCGCTGCCCCGCGGCGGTTACCGGTGCGCCCCGGCGGGGCGGGGCCGCGGGGGTCGGTCCGCCCGCCCCCCGTTCCTCCGCCGTTCCCCCGTCGTCCCCCCCACTCCTCCTCCTCCTCCGTCCCCGCTCCCACCGGCGGCCGCCCCGGCAAACTTCCGCGCACCCCCATCCCCCGCCGCCTCCCCCGACCCCCGCTCCCGCCTCCCGCCGCACTCACTTCTCGCGGGCCTGGCCGTCCGAGGGCACACCGGAGCCCTTGCCCTTGGCGTACATGCTGGGGCGGCGGCGCGGCACCGGCTGTCAGCGGCCCCGGTCCCGGCCCCGCTCCCCCGCCGCCATCCCGGCCCCGGCCCCGGCCCCGGCGGCTCCGGCCGCGCGCCCGCGGGGGAGCTTGAAACCGCCGCGCCGGGCCGGGGGTCCCCGCGCCGCCGCCGCCGCCTCCCCCCGCGCGGCTGTTCCAGCAACGCCGCCCCCCCCCCCCCCCCCCGCCCGCGCCCGCCGCTCTTAAAAGGGCGATGGCGGCGCGGGGTGGTGGTGGTGGGGACACGCGTGGGGAGGGGGGCGTGGAGGGGGGGATATGGGGGGAGAGGGGGTCAGCGTGGAGGGGCACGGATGAGAGCTGGGACGCGGACACGAGGGGGTGGACACGGGCACGAGGGGGTGGACGTGGACACGGGGGGGTGGGACGCGGGCACGGAGGGGACAGGGACGTGACAGGGTGGACGTGGGGGTGGGCACGGAGGGGGTGGAGGTGGGGGGACATGGATGAGAGGGGGTGGGCGTGGAGGGACAGGGACGCGGACACGAGGGGGCGGCCATGGACACGGACGTGACGGGGTGGACACGGACGCGAGTGGGGGGATATGGAGGGACACGGATGCGAGAGGGTGGCGTGGAAGGACCCGGAGGGCGGAGGGAGGTGGGCACGGAGTGGGTGGACACGGGGAGAAACGGACGGGAGGGGGTGGGCGTGGAGGGACACGGACACGAGAGGGTGGACATGGACACGAGGGGGCGGACGTGGGCACGGAGGGACACGGACGTGACAGGGTGGACAATGAGAAGGGACAGGGATGCGAGGGGGCGGACGTGGACACGGACACGAGAGGGTGGACACGGAGGGACTCGGAGGCGGGGGGTGGGCAGGGAGGGGGGACGTGGACGCGAGGGGGGGGACGTGCATGGACACTGACACCGGGGGAGGGACACTGACACCGGGGGAGGGACACAGAGAGGGTGGCCGGAGGGACGTGGATGTGAGAGGGTGGAAATGGAGGGACACGGACACCAGGGGGCGGCCACGGCCACGGTGGGGACAGAGGGACACGGAGAGGAGGGGACGGCCGTGGGTGGACGCTGACACGAGGGGAGGGACACGGGCACAGTGGACCCAGAGGGACGTGGAGGGGGGGGGGATGGGCACGGAGGGACACGGACACGGGGGGGACTCGGAGACGAGGGGGTGGGCACAGGACAGAGCCGTGGGCGGCAGACACGGGGGTGCGGGGGGGGGGACACAGACACGGGGGGGGACACACACAGGCGTGGGACAGACCCAGAGGGATGCGGACGTGGGGACCACCGGGATGGGGACACCAACCCTGCCTGGGGACACGGCCACACACCCACCATGGAAGGGGGGTTCCCCCCACGGGGGCTGAGACCCCCCGGGAGGGCCCGATCCTGCCCACACGCCCTCATTAAGACCCTGATACTCCCACCCCACCCCCCCCTCCATGCTCCAACCTGCTTCACCGAGCGCCACGATGGTGCACGTGTGTGCACGCGGCCCTGCACGCGTGTGCGTGGCACTGCACGCGTGTGCACACATGTGCCCGCGAGCGTAGGTGGGGTGTGCGTGTGAGCCCCCCGCGCGTGTTCACCTACACGCATGTGGGAGCATGTGGCAGCACACGCATGTGCGTGTCCACACGTGTGTCCACACATGTGTGCGTCCACACGTGTGTCCACACATGTGCCCGGGGGGGTCCGCTGGATCTGCCGGCTCCGGTGGTCCCTGGGCACTGAGGCCGGGGTCCCCCAGCTGGTGACACGCGATGCTGTGGGGATGCTCAGCACCCGTCTGGGCCCCCCCCAGCCCTGAGACCCCCCCCCGGGCTCCCCCCAGACCCCCAGGCATGGAGCAGCACCGCTGCAGCCCCCAATGTCAGAGCCCTGTGGCACCCCAGGAAAGGGCCGGGGGGGGGGGGGGTTCAGCAGCGGCCGTGGGGTGCTCAGCTGGGGGTGCTGCCCCCCTGTCCCCCCCCCCGGGGCCGGCTACGCCCTGGCAGGGTGACAGGGGACGGCGGGACCCGCCTGTTCCTCTTCCCCTGCCTGCGCCAGGCGGAGAGGCGGCCGGAGCGCAGGCGAGTTGGGGTGCTGGGGGTGGGTCGGGGGGGACACACGAAAAACCACCCACCGGGACCCCCGGGTGCCGCCCTGCCTGGGGAGAGAGGGAGCAGGGTGGGTGCCAGACTGGGCTGCGCTGGTTTGCACTGGGAGGGGGAAAAACAGCACCCCATGGGAATGGGGGGCGGGGGGGGGAGCTGCTGCTCAGGCTGAGTCCCCCCCCCTCATTTCCCACCCAGGCACCTGGTGGGGGTTGGAGGGGCGATGGGGGCCCCCCTAATGCTGCTGCTGCTGCTGCTGCTGCGCCCCGCGGCCGCCTCGTCCCCCTGCTTCACCGTGCTGCCGGACGCCCCCGCCAAGCTGGATTTGACCAACACCACCCATCGGTGCGCCGAGCTGGACTGGGGGCCCTTCCAGCGGCAGAACCAGCTGCTGCTGAGCCGTAACGGCATCGAAGCCCTGAGCCCCTCATCCCGCGTCGAGCCGGGGCTGGAGGAGCTGGACCTGTCGTACAACCGGCTGCGGGAGCTACCGGCCGCCTTCCTGAGCCAAGCGTGGGGGCTGCGGCACCTCCGGCTGCAGCACAACCGGCTGCGGGTGCTGCCCGACGGCTTCTTCGCCAACGCCACGGCTCTGCAGAGCCTGCGGCTGGAGGGTAACCCCCTGCCCGCCGTGCCCCCCACCGCCTTCCAGGCCGACCTGCGCAGCCTGGTGGTGCCGTGCCGCTGCGAGGTGGTGGGCAGCGTCCTGGCACCTTGCGCCTGCTCCCGACCCAACTGCACCGTGCCCCAGTGCCGCTGCCTCACGTCCCGCAACGACTCCTTCAACGTCGGCGATTTCCACGCCGGGGAATGCCGGAGCAGCGTGGGGCTGGTGGCCGGCTTGGCCGGGGCTGCTGGCGCGGTGGCCGTGCTGTTGGTGGTCACTGGTGTGGTTTGCTACCGGCGGAGGAAAGCGGCTGCCGTCGCTGCCGGCGCCGGGTGGGATAAGCGGGAGTCCGCTGCGGCCCACGGGCAGCCCCGCTACATCAGCCGGGCCGCCGAGATCGGCACCAGCGATGCCACCGCTGCCACGCCGGACTATGAGAACATCTTCGTGAGCCCCTGCACCGCCCCGGTGGCCACGCAGGGCTGGACGCCGGGATGGCAGGAGGAGCGGTACAGGTGAGGCTCCGGCGTGGGGATCAGCTGCATGTCCCATCCCCTCCCCTGCTGTGTGGTACTATGCCATCCCATCCCATCCCATCCCGTCCTGTCCTGTCCCATTCCATCCCGTCCCGTCCCATCCCGTCCCGTCCCGTCCCATCCCATCCCATCCCATCCCATGCTGTACCATCTCATGCCATGCCATCCTGTCCTATCCCGTCCCATCCCATCCCATCCCGTGCCATCCCATCCCATCCCATCCCGTCCCGTCCCGTCCCGTCCCATCCCGTCCCATCCCATCCCATCCCATCCCATCCCATCCCATCCCATCCCATCCCGTGCCATCCCATCCAATGCCATCCCATCCCGTGCCATCCCGTGCCATGCCATGCTATGCCCTCATGCTGTGCCATCCCATTCCATTCTGTGCTGTGCCACCTCATGCCATGCCATCCTGTGACATGCCGTGCCACCCCACCCCACCCCACCCCACCCCACCCCATCCCATCCTGTCCCATGCCATGCCATCCCAACCCATCTAGTGCCACCCTGTGCCGTCCCATCCCATCCCCTGCCATCCCATGCCACCCCACACAGTGCCACCCATGCCATGCCACCCCACCCCACCCCACCCCACCATCCCCAAGGTCCAGGGACTCAATGGGGTTGAGCCCTTTCCCCCCACCCACATCCCCAGAGCCGCCCCGTGGCGTTCGCTCCCTGGTTGGGGACCGGCCACCCCCGACCTGCCCCATCTCCCGGGCACGGTGCGGCGGGTGCCACCCCTCTGTCCCCCCCAGCCCCCAGGTCCCGGTGGATGATGACTATTTCCTGGAGAGCGAGTCCAGCCCTGGGGAGCAGCCCATCTACGCCAACACGCAGAGCGCCGGCGACGACATCTACATCATCCCCGGCCAGTGAGGGGCCGGGGAGGGGGTCCGGGGAGGGGGGAGCTGTGGGGGGGGATGAAGCTCTGGCTTCCACAGATGCTTCTCCCCAGGGCTTTCCCCACCGGCCGCCAGCCCAGAGGGGACGGGGATGGGCACTCTCCACAGATGTGGGCTCCGTGGGTCTCCCCATGGCTGGGACGGGGACACGTGCAGTCCCCACATGCGCGTCCTGCCAGGGTCGCCTTTCTCAGGGGAGGTTATTTTTAATCCACACCCCCCCCACCCCCCCCGGCCCCCTCCTTCGCCCCAGTTCCCACCGTGGGGCGAGTGCTGAGGGCTGGCGTTTCCTCCCGGGGCTGGTGGCCACCGACCGCGGGGACGCCTCGGCACAGCATCCGCCGGCAGCGGCCACGCCGGAGCCTTCCCGGCCAGGGACAGACACGCGTGGGGCCCCCGTGGGGCCATCCAGCACAGCGGGGGGGCCATGGGGTGACCGCAGTGTATGGTTCCTCTTCCCCTTTTGGCTGCTGCCAGAGAGTGTCAGGGTGCACGTGCGCTTGGGGACATGCTGGCGGCTGGGGACATCCGGACACCGGGACCAGCCCTGCTGTCACCTACTCCCTGGCTTTTTCTGCTAAATCTGCCAGTTTGGGGAACAGAGCAAAAGCCCCTCTTTTTTTAAAGCTCCTGGCAAGATCCCCGACCCCGTCACTGCCAGGTTGTGCACCCCGAGGGGACGCGCAGCCTGGGGACATGGGGACCCCGTGGCTTGCCTGGGTGTCCCCCGAACTCCAGCCCTTGTGATGCTCCACCGTGCCCCATTAAATGGTTGAATTATCTTAAATTACCGGCGTAGCTCGTGGTCTGAACCTCTGCCGGGTGCCCTTCCCGGGCTGGATCCCTGGCACCGGCTGAGCGGAGCCGCAGTCCGTTATCCGCTAATGGCACCGACAGCCCCGATAGGGGGTGTGGGGAGCACAGGGGCGGCTGGAAACGTTCAGCCGAAGGAGGTCAACCTCCTGAGGCTGGAGGTCCCTGGGGAATGTCCCTGGAGCTCCCAGAGCCCCTGTCCCCAGAGTGGGAGTGCCAAGGGACCAGCGCCCCCGAGGACAGGTCCCCAGAGCCCCTGTCCCCAGAGTAGGGGTGCCAAGGGACCAGCGCCCCCGAGGACAGGTCCCCAGAGCCCCTGTCACTTTGTCCCAGGACTCCAGAGCGGAGGTCATGCAGCCCAGGTCCCTTAAGTCTGTGTCCCCAGACTGTAGGTCCCCATATCCCACGTTCTTCAAGCCCAGGTCCCCAACGGGAGCTGCCAAGCGGATGGGCAGCCCGGGACCCCCCCGGGACGTGCTGGAAGAGGGGAGAGGACAGCCAGGAGCTGTGACCAGCAGAGCCACCCCCTCCGGCTGCGGCGAGTCCCCTGGGGATACGGTGTGTGCCACCCACCTCTGCGGTGGCAGAGCCGGGGGGGGAGTCGGGGTTTCCCCCACCCTGTGGTGTCTGTAGGATCCCACGGACGGAGGTACCTGGAAATGGGGCAGCGGCCACATCCCAGCTGGACATCCCGGCCGGGGGGGGGTCAAGGCTGCGCCCAGCACCCATCTCAAGGACACAAACAATTCAAAGGTCTCTGGGACCATCGCCCAGACATTACTCACGTGCCGTGGCTGCCGCCGGCAGGGTGGGCATGGGGCTGGCCTGGCCCCCGAGAGCCGTAAGGATTTACCGGCGGATCCATATGGAGTCAGATCCCGGTTGGTCGCCTGCAGAGGGGGGGGCGAGGGTCCGAGCTGCGGGACCCCCGGCTGAAGGCGACCCGCTGCGGGGCTTCGGTCGGAGACCCCCCAGCCGGTTGTGCGGGAGGAGCAGTCAGCATCCCTGTTCCCATCGCTTTATTAATTTACGTTATTACCTTATTCCTGTTTTATAGAAATATATAAAATACAAATACACCAAAAAAAACCCCACCCGCTTTCCCGAAGAGGTATTTTGCTATAAAATACAATAAGTTAGCAATAAATAAGAGAGGTGTATAAATAAGTCTCTAAGCAGAGAAGAGATGATGCTCAGACGTGGAGTGAGCTGCGGCCACCCGGGGACAGACCCATCCCGGCCCGTTTGGGCTCTCCTGGGTGGGAAAGATCCATCTACCAAATAAAATATGGGTTTAAATGAGGGAAAAGAGGGAAGGAATAAGTTCTTATGGCCTGCGGAGGGGGGTTCACAACTGGAGACCCCGGGGCTGAGTCAGAGGGCAGAACCGGGACCGGCACGGTGGCATTTCATCCCACGGAGTCTGGTTTTTGGGATGCCGGAGCTGCTGGGAGGTGGGCGGGCTCTGCCCCATCCAGGCGGTGATGGGTCCTGGTGGCAGCCGGAGGCGATGCCATCAGGCACAGTGGCACCGGGTGACCAGCATGTCCTCGAAGAGGGTGGAGACCAGCCTGCCCTCGCCGTCGTAGTGCATCAGCACCATGGGGTCGTAGCCGGCGGGGACGCAGCAGGGCGGCGGGGTGGCTTTGGAGAGGGAGTGCATGCGGGCTTTGATCTGGGCATGCATGCTGGCCGGCTTGTAGTTGTGGGGACAGGAACCTTCGCAGAACCTCATGTAGTAGCTGTTGGGGGCGATGACCCAGTCAGACCAGCCGATGTCCTGGAAGGAGACCTTGAGCGACTTGAGGCAACACTTCCCATCGCTCTTCCCGCACTCCTCCTCCAGCCCCCGGGCTCTCCTGGCTCCCCGTCTTGTGGTCTCATGGGTTTCCACCTCCAGCACCAGCGTCTCGCCCCCCGAGGGGACCAGCAAGGCCGAGACGTCGGCTGTGAAGGCCAACTCCAGGCGCAGCGTGTCCTCGGGACCGGCAGCCCAGGGCTGGACGGCTGCCGTGAGGTCCAGGCTTGGGGCGTCGCGGTCCAGCTCTTGGCTCCGCAGGAGATGGGGGGTTCCGTGAGACCCCCTCAGTGTGTAGATGCTGACCTGGGGGGGCACCGAGGAGTTGAGCAGGGACACGCCGGGGGCTGCCAGCGACTGCTTGAAGAGCTTCAGCTCTGCCTGCACCACCCGGAGCTGTTGGTGGAAAGCTTCGGTGCGGGAGAGGAGGAGATAGTAGCGGTGGGGACCATGGGGGTCCTGGTCTCCCTGGGGGTCCTGGTGTCCCCGGGGGTGCTGGTCTCCCTGGGGCTCCTGGTCTTGCTGGGGGTCCTGGTGTCCCCAGGGGTGCCGGTGTCCCTGGGCATCCTGGTGTTCCCGGGGGATGTCCAGCCGGCGCAGCACTGTGGGGACAGGAAGGACAACTGATGTAAGAGACAGCAATCCACCCCGTCAGCCAAAGCTCGTGACCAGCTCCTGTCAAACAGCCAAACCGCTGCCCTGGGGAATCACCCAAATCCCGAGGGATGCCGAGGCTGGGGAGATCCGGCTCCATCCTCAACCCTGGATGACCCAGGACCCACCTGAGGGTCTCACTGAGGGGCACCACCTCATGCCGGAGCAGGTGCCCCGGGACCCACTGGGCTGATCCCCACCCCATCCCCCGGCTGTCCCCCCCCAGCCCAGGGCTCAGCAGGAGCTGAGTATTTCCCTAAATCACCCCAGGTCCAGATAAAACCCCAAACTGGGGCTCAAGCTGCGGCTCGAGGGATGGCACCTCCCCACCTCCCCTCCGCTCACCCCCGAGCCCGCTCGAGCCCCGCTCCGAGCACCCCCAGCTGCCACTGTGCTGCCGGTCACAGATTGCATCCCAAATTTACCATTTTTTGTGTTTTTAAGCAAAACGGCTCGAGACGGTGGCTCCTCCCCGCTGCCGGAGAAAGGGAAGCAGCCGGGATAAGGATGACCCTGATCACCGCGATTCATGCCCGGTCATGTCCCGGCACACGCCGAGGCAGCCGGGCTGACATGCCCGAGCAGGGACACGGCGGGAGACATGTCCCTGTCCCCGTGGGATGAGGGTCGCGGGATGCACGCGGAGCTGCGGCCACTTACGTGTGGGGGTCAGGCGATGCAGGTGCCTGGTCCCGGGAACGGTTCCCTCCTCTTCCCGGCTCCGGTTCCCCATCAGCTCGGCCACTTTCTGCCGGTACAGCTGCTGCGCTCTCTGGATGCTCTCCCGGTCCAGCCGGTGCCGGATCACGGGGGGCTCAGGCATCCCCAACCGCTCCAGGATCCCCTTTTTGATGGCTTCCAGCTGGAACCTGTCCTCATCCCACGTGTGGGGCCTCAGCTCCACGCCGGCGAGAAGCAGCAGGAACTGGAGGCAGGTGAGGGCAGCCCCGACATCCCGCAGCGCCCTCGGCATCGCGCAGGCAGCCGGTGGTCCCGGGGGGGGGGAGTGTGGGGAATTTATTTGCAAAACCACCTCTTGCGCAAAGGCTGAACGTGCGGCTCCCGGCGATGCTGCCAGGGGAATGAATGAAGTGGACCAGATCTGACTTTATAGGAGTCGAACTTTGCCCGCCCTCCGTCCCCCCCCCTCCCCGTCCCATGCTGCCGGCGGGTGACGCCGGAGTAAACACCCAGCAGGAATTTCTCCTCTCCGCCTGGGATGTCATACGGGAGCTCCGACAGCTCCGGAGTCGGGCGATTTGCAAGCTGGTTTGGCAGCTGCGGAGATGAAAAATACATAATACTGTTTCTCAGACACAACCGTTTCCCTTTCACATCCCATTTTCCCCGCGGATCGCCGTGGCAGCTCATGGCTGGGGGGATGCCCCTCACCTCCCCTGCCCCGTCGGCGAGGGGCAAGTGGCCGCGGGCAACGGCCTCAGAGGTGGCAGAGCGGGTGGCAGGAGGTGACGTGCAGGCAGGGAAGCGCCGCGGTCAGCGTTGTGGCACCGCTCATCCATCCCTGCATCCTCGGCCGCCTCCTCCATCCATCACCTCGTGCCGGTCCCCGTTGGCACACGGGTCCCCGTCATCGCCTGGGGCTGAGCCAGGGATGCAGCCCCTTCCCTAAAACCCTTCGGAATCAGAAGCGGAGCAGGGAAGTGGTGTCCGGGCAGCCCGGCACATCCACGGAGGGGGGAGCGGATCAGCGTTGGACCTTGTCCTACCAAACCGGCTGACGACACCGCAGCCCGGTTTGTGGCAGCGGCTCCTCCGTGCAGCCGGTGGCAGGTGCGGCCAGGGGACGGCTCTGCCCCCGGGTCCGGTCTCTTCTGAGGCAACCGTGTCCAGGGTTACGTCATCCCTGGGCAGCCCGAAGGCAGTGGGGATGGAGCCGGGCATGCCGGGGTGGCACGAATCCAGCGGGGCCACGTGCGGTGGGAAGCACCGTGCCAGAGCGGGGCTGCCCACAGGCCGGGGAAGAGAAAAAACCCCGGTGGGAACAAGCCACAGAGGCCGGGATGGGATCACCCCATGTCTCACCTTCTCTAAAGGATGCTTTGACCAAAAACATGAGCAGAGGGATGAGAAACCCCCGGTGGGACGAGGCAACGGGCAGTCCCCCCGCCCCGGCGCTGGCCAGGGGCAGGCGAGGCCGTTCCCAAATGTCCTGAAGTCGAGCCAAGTGCCTGGTCTTTGACTGTGCTCCCACCACGGGATGAACGCGCTTACAGTAATCCCGTGATTTACGGCTGTTTATCCTCTGCTCCTCCTCGGGAGCCGGCTCCAGCGTTACTCCTGCCTTTCTCACCCAGTTCCTCCAGGGGGTTGCCTGAGGCAAAACCGAGACCCAACGTTTCACCCTAAAACACGTGAAAGGAGAAGTTTTTTCAGCACGAGCAGCATCGCGTGGAGGGCGTTGGCCCAGCTCCGGCTCCTCTGCCCTGCTCTGGATCCGTCCTTGCAGAGGGATGGATGAGGAAGGGGCAGGAGGAGCCCATCACCCGGAGACCTCGCGCCATTTCACGCTGCCTTTCTCTGCCCGCAACCTCCAGCCTGGGAAGAACCCCCCGGAGCGGCTCCCAGGGAAACCTCAGGGGCAGGTTTCTCTCGAGTGCTCTGCCCCACGTGGAGTTGGGCACCGTCCCGCTGCTGCTGCTGCGGGTGGCACGTCACCCGTCCCTCCGGCAGCCGGGCAGGGAACGCGCTTGGATGAACCTCTCCTGGAGCATCTTCCCGCATGGAGCTGGTCCGGGCACTGGCTCCTCAGCGGCTGCTTTTGTTCCAGCCGGAGCTGTGGGAACCTTAGGGAGATCCCGGGAGCATCAAAGCCTCTCCATGATCACCTCTCCTGGGAATTTTATGAGCTGGGGTGGCTGCAATCCTTCAGCCCCTTAATTCAAGGAAGAATGGAGAGGGAGCATCACCCCAGGAGGACCACAAACCTCAGGGTAACACCTCGGGGCAGAACCACCCCATCACCCCCTCCATCCCCAGCATCCCTGAGTCCCCGGCAGGCGCCAGCCCGGCCACCAGCACCCTCCACCGTCTGCATGGGGCCAAACGCGCTGGTCCAAAGCCGAATCGGAGCCTCCCAGCACGTCCGGGTGCAGGAAGAGGCTCTGACCCACCAGCAATCACATTGCCCGGCATTTGAGCAACACCCAGCAAACCCCTAAATCCTGCAGTTCTGCTTTTGCAATTTTTTAACCGTGGGCGCCTTGCGTGGGGCGAGCCCCATCCTCGAGTGACGCACGGTGGCTCACGCTCGGAGACCATCAAAGTTCGCCAAAGCCGGATGTTTTCCCCCCGAAAGGCGCCAGCCGTGGAAGTCGGAGATTTACAGTCCAGCACCAGCCATAAAACTTGTGTTTTAAAGAGCAGCGGTTGTGAATGCCGAGTGACCTGTTATGAAATGTCCCAGCGTGTCCTCACCAGCCTGCAAGACGCGATTGCACAGCCGCAGCCCCACGCGTAAACAGCATCCCACGTCTCCTCCAGTCCTCGCTGGGCCGTCAGCGCGTCGTCTTTTGCATCGGAAGGTCGGATTTATCCGCCTCTCCCCAGCGGGGATGCAGGTTCCTCTCCGGATCCATCCCGCGTGCATCCCTCACCGAGGTACAACCGCAGCGCGGCTCTCACCTACCTGGCACGGACCCGGAACAGTGATTTATGGGAGCGCTTGGCCACAGGGCTGCTGGTGGCCGGGGACTCCTGCAGCTCGGAGGGGCCAAGACAAGGCCTGAGGGTGAGGAGGAGCTGATGCCCCTGTGCTGTCGCTCCTCCGCACGCAGCGAGTGGGAGAGAAACTGGGAGTTTTGGTGATTAAGGCATGGCACGGGGGCCAGCAGCTGGAAAGGCTGTTAGAAAGTCCATTGAAAGCTCGGAGCCTCCAGACCTGCGCCTGGAAAGATGTAAATCGTCTTTTCACCTTCTCTCCATCTCCAGACGTGAGGTGGACGGCAGGCGGCACCGTGGGGGACACGGCAGATGCTTGCTGCCACCCCCAGAGCCACCCGCGGCTCCCAGCTGAGCCAGCAGCCGAGAAAGAAGCCACGTTGCAAACGCCGAGATTAAAGACCAAAAGAAACGCAAAGGGGAAGATGGAGATTAGTCACTTCCCCGTGAAACACAAGCTGGCCACAGCCTCAAACTCGAACCGACTCGAGCAGGGCTCAGGGAGGGACCGGAGAAGCTCCCAGTGCCGTGCAGGTCCCAAAGCGGCCGCGTGCAACCGGGGCTTCGTGGCTCCTCAAACGCAATTGCCTCCCCGGCCCGATGCGGCTGCGCCCGAGGGGGTGGCCCCGCTCTGCTGCCCCCTGGCCCAGCGGACGGGGAGGTTGACGGGGGCGAGCGCAGACGAGAGGATTCCGGAGGGCTTCCCTTCCCCGAAAAGTGCAAAACTTCCCCACGGCCGCTCGCCCATGCACGCTTACAGAAACCTCGGTTATTTGTGTAGCGCTCGTTATCGCGAGCAGCAGGAGGGGAAGTGCCTCCAGATCTTAGGTCTATTGGTTCCTTGTGGCTGCTGAGCAAGCGGCTCCTGAAAAGGTGTCGAGAGCCTCCGACGAAAGCCAGAGCCCCCCGAGAACAGGCGGGCATCAGCCCTGGGACCGACAGAGCCACGTTACAGCATCCCATCAGCCAGAGCATCCCGCCACAAGGCAAAAGGCGTTGGTCTGGGGCTGCTCCCCGTGACCTACAGGACCTCCCCTGCTCCGCAAAACCACTCCGGTTGAGCAAGTCGGGTGCTGGAGGAGGGGATATTTTCGGCAAGTGAGGAAGACAATACTTTCCCATGGTGTAATTTTCAGTCAAGGGCTAAGAAGGGAAGAGCAGCAAAGGCTTCCCGTATCTGCTGCCACCACGTGAAGCTCCGAGCAGCCCTTAGGGCTCGGTCTCTAGGGAAGTTGGTGGCTGGAGGCAGCTTCAGCACTTCCAGGAGTAATTCAGAGTAAGAAAACCCTCAGCGGAGGGGAGGAACCCAACCAACCTCCGAGGTGGTCCATCAGTCACATCACGGCCAGGGTTTGTTTCATCCCGTCTCGTTCCAGATCCGGAAATGGGGCACAGGGGGATGGGAGAGGAGGGCTCTCCCTCTGCTGCCAGTGTGGGATGTTTGGGAAGCTGCATCCCATGTTCTCACAGCACTGGTTGCTGTCATGATGAACCGGCAGAGTGGAAGCTGTCTTGACCTTTAGATGTTTCTAAATAAAAAACAAACAGGATGGGTCAGGTGAGCAGAAACGTGGCTTTTGCCCCGTCGTGGTGGGAATCAAATTTTTTTTTTTTCCCCCTTTCCTGCAAGTTTACAGCATCAGCCAAAAATGAGACTTCTGCTCCACTTGGACAAAGATGCTTCAGCCTTGACTGCACCCGTGGTCAACGATTAACTGGGATTCCCAGCCCCCTCGGCCCGGGCAGCGCAGGATATTACTCCAATCCGACCGCCAAAAATGGAAATCTCGCTTGAGAGGTCCTCACTGGCCGCCCCAACCACCTTCCTCCCAGCGACGCTTTCGGCACGGGGAAGTTCTCCGCTTGCAACAAGAGACTTTTCTGGAACAGACAGACAGATTTACAGGTATGGTCTGTCCTCCGGCCAGGATGCTTCACAGCCTGCAAGGGCATTTGTCCTTCGGCCGGCGTAAATATGGTATAACCCCTCAAGAACATCGTCTGCACGAGGAGCAGGCAACGCGCTCAGCCCGGGCAAGGTCGGAGCGATGGTTATTGAGAAGCAGATTTACAAAGAAGCTTTTCCACGGTTTGAGCCTCTTTCTGTTCAAAGGGGGATGCGTCTCGCCCCTCCGATGTGCCAAAACAGCCCTTCGCCCCTATTTTTAGTGTAGACCCAGGAGGTACCCCCGGGCTGAGGCTTTCGGGAGCGTCGTGCTCCCTCGGGATGGCGGCGCTGAGCCCAAAAGCGAAGCACAAGGCAGCGGCAGAGTGAAAGCTGCGGCTCTAACCGGGACGTGCCTTCGTGCCAGCTCCAAGCCACGCTCAGGAGGGACCCAGACGAGCTCTAAATCCTTCCTCCAAAAAGCTTTCCAACACAGAGCTGGGGGAGGACATACGTAAAGGAAATCAAATCCAACCCAGGCGCATCTCAGAGCGGCATCTCTTTACCAAGGAAAGCCTAAGAGATGCTACAAGGGAAGGACAACCCAAAAAGCTCCTTAAAACCGTAGGATTTTAAGAGTCTGGATGTTTTATTTCAAGTGCGTGGCACAATTTGGGATGAGGCACGAGAATGAGAGCTGCTGAAGAATTAGGTGAGGCTGTTGCTAGCCTGACCTCCGACAGAAATAAATGTATTTATTTGTGAACCTGGGCATGGACCAGGCTTCATGTGCCCATCAGGAGGGAATTAGTCACCGGAGCGTGACTCGGGGAAGGGCTGTGTACACAGAGCACGTTGCTCCCGCACAGGAGCATCCACCGCGGTGGGAAGCAGCTGGCGAGGAGCAGCAAAAAGAGACTTTCCCCCAGGCCTTGAGCCGTGCTGCTGGTTGGGAACCAGCCAGGAAAACCCCAGCCCGTAGCAGAGGTAGGTGGTGAGTATCCATTTATATCTCCTGGAAGGATGGAGCCAGACAATGAGGTGCCTCCAAAGCAGCAGGGAAAGAAAAGCATGGTCGAAATGCCACGGTGAGGAACCCCGGCATGGGGAAATGCTCAGGCAGAGCATCATCCCTGGTGCGGGAAGGTCATAGCGGGAATTCTCCGCTGCGCCAGGAGCCTGTCCATCCCCAACCACCCACCTCAGGGGGGCGAGAGGCAGCGAACCCTGACCTGGGACCTGCCCGTGCACGTCTGCACCGAAGGGCTGCTCGGAGCGGGCAGGAAATTCCAGCCGTTCCCCTGCACCAGATCCGCAGCTGCCGAGTTTCTGCTTGACGCTCCGGGGAGCCCTTGGGCAGCGGCTGTAAAAGGGTGGGCTCTCCGGCACCTCTGCTTGAGGTCAGCTTTGATTCGCAAGCCGGGAAAACGCGGAGGGCGAGCCGCCTGCCAGATGGACGCTGCCCAAAAATCCCACCTCGTTGATGGAGGGTTTGGAGGGCCTGAGGAGGAGGGGAGGAAAAAAAAAAAAGGGGGGGGAACAGCCCAGGCTGTTACAAGAAAGAATTAAGATTAAGATCTACGAGGAGCCAGTCCACCAGAGATCTCCTCCCCGGCTCGCTGGAGCTGCAGCCAAGCAACCCAAGTGGGATGCTCTGTGATGAGCTTCTTCACCACCGACCAGCGAAAACCTTCGCTCTCTCCCCGCGGAGAGTTCTGGTTGCAAAAACGACCTCATCGACACATGGTTTACCCAACAGCATGACATCACTCTGGAAACGCCGCCTTGCAGGAAAAGCTTATCACCTTATAAAGCGAATTAAAATGAAAGTGATTTCATCAGGCGTTGGCTCACGGGACAGCCTGCGTCCGCTTCGGGGAGCGCATGTCCTGGCTCACCTTTGGGGACGGTCTCACACCTCCCCCCTGCCCATCGCACGCTGGGGAGCGGCGAGCGTAATAAAAGCAGAACACCACAGTGCTCCAGGGCCGAAAAAAAGGCCGAAGAACTCAGTGACATCACCATGGCAGCTCGGGGAAAAAAATTCCCAGAGCTAGGGACAGCAAAAAAAGGTGGAAAAAAGCAGAGATTCAAAAAGAACCATAAAGTTTTCCTTTCTGATCCCCCCTCCAGTCACAAACCACTGTTAAACTCTCCGGACCGGGGCACAGCAAGTCACAGAACCTACCCGAGCCCCGTCCCACCTCGGTATGCTGGGCTGGCTCTGGGCTTTAGCCCTCGGTCTCAGCAAAGCCATGCCTTGGGGGGACAAATACGACCCCCAACCTGCTCTGTAGAGCAGCTGGCGAGGGGTCAACGCCGAATCACCAACACCCTCAGTGCCATCAGCACGCGGGTTGCAGGGACCCGATGCTCTTCCTTCACTGGTGACGTCTCCTGTCCTCCCATCTCTGCAACGCCAGAGGTGGTGAAAGGCAGGACCACAAGGAGCCCCCCCAGGACCAAGCTGAAGCTCTCGGAGTGTTGTACCTTCAGGCTGTCCCAGTCCGGCTGTATGGCAGCACCATCTGGTGGCATCAGCCCTCTTCACTGCCCCAGTTTGCTTCCAGTCAGGACCAGTGGCAGCAGGAAGAGGGTAGCAGCCTGAAAGCAGCCAAGACAGGACTTCTGCCTGTCCTCAGCCGAAGCCAGGTTGCATCCCAGCCGCCGTGGCAGCCATCCTCCCGCGGCACTCAGCCGACAGGGTTGAAGCAAGAAGATGCTCTTTGGGGGAGATGGGGAGAGCTGCAGGGTTAACAACTTGATCTCAAGGAGAGCAGCACACAACGGCGCTTGGGTTTGACACACCCCAACGGCTTCCAGACATGCTGCTCATCTTCCCGTGATCCTGGAGGGAGCTCTTCCTCCAGAAAAAGAGCGCAGCAGAAGAAATCTGGCTAGAAAATGCCTTACAGCGGGTTCCCAAGTGGCTTAGGAACCTGGCCAGGGATTTGCTGCCTGCAGATCAAAGCCAGCTTCAAAATCACAGTGACTTCTGCTGCCAGTGGGTCAACCTGCCGCGTCCCACAAGGCTCCACTGCTGAAACCCCCTGTGGTCAAGACTGTCTATGGAGGGGGGGAGAACTGCTGCTGCCATTTAAGCCCATGTGAGAACAGTAAAGGGCACGTAAAGCACAAATATTTTATTAACTGACAGATCTGGAAACGACCGAGACCCGGGGTTCACCGGACGACGCAGACTTTGCACGACACGGCTACGACACTCCAGCTAAAAGGGAAAATCGGAGAAGCCAACGGGATGAGCTCCTCTTGCATCTGCCATTGGCACAACCCAAAGCCTTACCAGGCTTTAACACATCTCCCGAGGGCAGCGACCGCCTCTCTGGCCCTGCGGCACGCTCACGCCTTCACCGCAGTTTTGGGAAGCCCTTTGAGCCCTGCCAGAGCACGCGATTCCCCTTCTCATCTTCCGAGCTGCAGACAGAGCTGCTCGCCGGGAAGCCTCCCACCCCGTTCAGCCTCGCTCCTTACCCATGCGCAGCGCACTCCCACCACTCGTGCTCCCGCCGCCGCGGATGCCAGAGGCACTAACGAGCGCAGATACGGATACGGATACCTCGACTAAAAGCAAAAACGGATGAGTTAGTTGTTTGTTTAAAGTAATGCTATGGGGGGGGGGGGAACCAGAGTTAGTCTTGTCCTGATTCCAGCCTGGGATGCACAGAGGCAACCCCAGTCGCTGGAGGAGCGCAGCTCCAAACTCCGCGCCCCAAAACCCAGGGAGAGCTTCTATCAAGCCTTTCCTCGGGCGTAACAATAAAAAAAAGAATCTGAGCAGAACTGGTGGGTTTGGTGCGGGAAATGTACAAGGGGGGTTATTAACGAGATCCTTTCACCGCTGCCGCCTGGAATTATCCACCTCGGAGTGAAATGGGCGACTTTCAAACTCACAAAGAGAAACTGTTGAGTAGCTTTTGCTCCCCGGAGCTTTCAGGATTACAGGCTCTCAAGAACTAACCGAGCTGCTGCACTCTTTGCAGAGTCTTCATCAAATTCGGGGAAGGACACACTCCCTGGGCCTCTGTACCGTCACACCAGTGATGTTGAACAAATTTTGCATAAATATTTCAGTGCCGCACTCTGTTTAGAAGGGCGTCCATTGCTCCCTCAGGCGATGTGGTCTAGGCGAGGGCTGGAAAATTTACCTCAAGGTACACAGAAAGAACGTAATAGATAAAAGAAACACACATACATAATAGATGACGGCAAGATAAAACTTCCAAATACTCTTCTGAATAAAATGACACAAACATCCAAGATGTGCGGCTGAGGTCTAAGAGAACGAACCCGGGCAGCATCTGTTCCCACGCCGAAAAAGAGGGGATCCATATCACCCAGGGGCTCATCTCCAAGAGCAGCAGGTGCTCAGGGAACGGTACAAAACCAAATATGCCCTTATCTGGTCAGTCTGCCATCACCAACATGTAATTACCACCCTACAAAAGGCATCTTTAAAAACGATTTATTCCGACGATTGTTAAAGAACACCAGGAGCCAGAGTTAAACTCTTTATTTACTTTGAAACATCGGTTTAAATTTTCACTTACAAAGTCCAGTCTAGCAATAGCAAGCTGAAAGTATGTTAACGGTTCTTTATTACACAGCCCTTTTGTGACACACTAGATTGTTTGGTTTTACAAGGCACTGCAAGAACACACTGAGAAAAACAGAAGCCCCAACAGATTTAGAATCGTAGCTCCGAGAGTCCTGATGAGCATGAGATTGGCAACACCTGAGATACCCAGACAACTGCTTATTTCACCACAATTAACGAACGGAGGACCCGAGAGGCTGAGTGATGCTGTAACATGCATAACGGAGTCCGAACATAACACCTAACCGTAAAAAAGAGACAGAATAACCTTCACGAATCTGGCCAACCTAACCGAGAGTGACAACGAAGTAGCGAATACTCTGTTTTTTCCTTTGTCAGGTCCGAGCGTGCGTGTCAGAAAACCTCGAGAACTCTGAAGAGCATCCTCGGACAAAGGGGATGCCGAAGACATTCAGCAGTCTCTCCCAGCGCCGAAAGCCCGGCCTTTCCACCCACCTTCTGTGCAAACGGCTCACCTGTCCCCATCACCACCACTCCGCTTCCCGAAGATGAGCCCAGCACAGGACAAGGCACTCCCTGTTTAATTCAAAGTAAACATTTGCGATTTAAGAAGCTGGTGCAATAGAAAACCTGAAGGTGTATTTAAGTAGCACAGAGTTTTGTTTAAGGGCAGCGCATAGTTTCATTTCCTACGCTTAAATCCTATCTACGGGGAGGCATTTTCCTCTCTACTTTGTCTTAAAATCAACTGAGCAGAAGCCGACCTCAGGTTTCAATTAACACGATGAAGAATTAACAATATCCTCAGCTTTGTTTCTGCTTTGGAGGTTTGGCAGAATATCACTTTCATCACGTAAGACACTAATTAGACATGAATACGAGTTTTTTTTAAGAAAAAGTGCACTTTATACTGCAAAACATTAGGGTTTCTGGTGCAAAAATAACAAATCCATCTACGTTAGGACGTGTACTTACGGTATCAACTAAGGGTATTTTATCCAAACCAAGAGATATGAAAGAAAGCCTCCGCAACTCTGAAATTTCTCTCATTAAAACATTATCGGATAGTATATTAGAGTAAGTAAAGGAGACAATAGGAAGGAAGTTACTTTGTGAAAGTATGTAGAAATTAATTGCCGACAATTTTACAATCCGCACTGCGGGATGAGATCTGAAAATCGTAATTAAAAACCACCACACAGGTGTACTTTCTACATCTAAACACACTGGTTTCCAGTCAGCTTTCAAACCGCTCGCTCCTACAGCGGCTCAGCGTCTGAGGATCAGCAGCGTGGCTGGAGAGTCAGAAACACCGGGTAAGTTAAAAAAGATGCACGAGGCACAAGTCAAACCATGAAATAACACGGTCAGACCGTAATCGCTGCTTCAGTCCAGCGCTAGCTCTTGTGTCAGTGGGGAATTACCAATTCAACTCATTTACGTGGTTTTCCCTTTTTTGGTTTTAAAAAGCTCCTCCTACTGCAATTCCTTTCACCCATTTCGTAAGAAAGCCTGCAGGCCAGGTCAAGGCATCACGCGCTCAATCCAACAAAGGTTATTTGAGTATTAGAAGAAATTTCAGTGGATTATAACTTTTTTAAGCCTTTACATTAACAAAAAATAACAACACTGGGAGTCTGTGCTGTCCCTTTGCGAGTCTGCAGGCCTGGAAGCTCTTGGGCTTTTATTCCAGGCACGGCACTGCGTGACGGTGGCCCGGAATAATCCCCTTTGCCGGCTGACTGAGGCACTAAAAGGTTAAATATTGCCTGCGCGACCGGCAGAACAGTGAGAGACACACGGGAGTTTGAATGCTACATCTAAGCGCGACTGTCTAAGTAAGTAAATACAAAGAGTACAGTTTCCTACCTGACTTACCGCAGTACGGGCAGTACAAACCCTACGGAGATAAAGATGAGTTAAGACACACTAGATCAGAGCCCTGGTTCAATGAGTCCGTTTTCCCGCTGCGGGCAGCAGGCAGGACCCCGCGCATCAGGCGACGCTTTACCAGGAGACGCTGCAAACGCCTTCTCAATTCCTGCAAGGAGTCAGCCGGGAAGCATTTCTCTCAGATTTACTCCAGAGGCTTTGCCTTTGAATTTCCCTCCTCTTCGGGGTGAAAAGCAGAGCAACCGGCTCCTTTTCATGAAGCCTTAAACTTTTGGACACGCTCAGTCAGGTCCCTCCTGGACCTGAAGAGCCCTCCTGGAAGGACTCTGGAAGCTCACAGCAGTTCTTGGCTGCAGTCTCATGTCACAACCACACTCAACACCTCTAACCATCTTCATGACCTTTTTTCATCCTTTCCCACTACCGCCACGTTTAGGAGGAAGCAAACAGGTTGGGGAATACTCCAGATAAGCGTGAACTGATCTGTATGATCTTACAGATCGTACAGATTTTGATACCCTTTTCCAAAAGCTGCCAACCCCCCCCACCCAAATAGCTTCAACACCTGGTTGAAGGTGTTTACCTTCAACCAGATGATAGAATCACATAATATCTCAAGTTGGAAGGGACCCACAAGGATCATCAAGTCCCCCACGAGTCTTTAAGGTAACTTTCAAGCTCACAATTTCTTTTTGCTGGGTTTTATAAAGTAGATTACCATGTTTCATTCAAAGGAACTATCTCCCAACATCACAGGCGCCAAATTATGAAGGAGTTTACGAGTATCTGGAGTTCCTCAAAATCCTCCGCAGCATTTAATAACTGAAACAATTAAACTGTCATCACCAAACTTCACCAACGTGTTCGCCAGTTCCTACTCCAAGCTGTTGGCAAGTAGATAAAATGACATCAGACCCGATACAGTGGAACCTCCCTAATTCTCTCTTCCGCACAAAATATTCTCAGCCCCGTTTCTCTGCGAAGCGTATCCCCAGGGACAATTTTGCAGTCACAGGATTCCAAAACTTCACCAGCTTTTAGGTTTTACAAATTGCAGGCGCACAGTAATTAACGCTAAACCTGAACTTCCTACACTTACTCACTAGCACGAAATTTTTTGTGGTTGGCAACAGGTCTCCCAGTCAGTGCAAATTAGCAAATTCTATTTATTGGTGATCTGGAAGAGAAAGCAGATAGTAAGCATTACACAAAACATCAGCTTTTTGAAGCTCTGCATCAGTTTGATATTGCATTTCCAAAGAAAATATGCACCTATAGGAAAAGCATTATGAGTTAATGAATTTAACAAAAAAAAAACTTCCAAAAAACCCCAAAGTATTTAATTTAGGTCAGATTAAATAAAATTAGTTTAATGCCATTTTTAAAAGTTTCGCTATACAAAATTTGTCTACCGCCAAGACACCCTTTACAAATACAATCTCTGAGGACTAATTCTCAAAACCCCGAAAAGATTATAAAATAAATTATGTTTTCTAAGAAACTGATCACAGGGAAGCTTCATAAAAAAACCCCAAACAACAGATTATGAGGAGACACACAGCTCAAAGCAGTGCTCAAAGCAAAGTATTTCCAAAAATGAGATTTTTAACACTGACACGTAGAAGGTCAACCACTGCAGTCCTTAGACAAACAGCAGTCACAGAAATTGGCTCAAGATTTTCCCCTTGAACAGCAGAAAGCACCCAAGAAAGAATATCTAGGGGTGTCGGACAGGACATAACTCCACAGGCTGAATAAACTAGCGCGGAAAGCCGCTCTCCCCACGTCTGCCTTCCCTGACGGTGAATTTGGAGCCATTCCTCCTCAGCCGCATCCCGGGGAGATCTCCGAGGCTGCCCACTCGTAACGCTCAAAGGAAGCATAAACGTTTGAGAGACATGGACACGTCTCGCTTAGAGACATTTATCATCAACAGAGTCCCCCCAGCGACCTCCTCCACCCCTCTCTGCTCAAGGCGAGGGACGGCGGGCGGACAAACCTTCCCTACGGCATCCACGGGCATCGCTGCTCCGACCAGCCCTTCCTACGGCCGCTTCCATTCCACAGTCTTTTTTTTTTTTTTTTTTTTTTGTTATCGCCTCACTAAACTGTTGATCTTCCGCTCCCACTTTATTCACAACTACATTACATGTAAATTAAATAGCATTGCTGAAAATTACTTAAAACAATTGCCAAACTTAGCAGAATACGTGAATTACTCCTCTTTTAAAACTTTAGCAGCTAAGATACACCGATGACAAAAACTTCTTACCAGATAAAGGAATCAACCTACAAGATAAGTAGCTCCACTATTTGCAAAAATGTGTCAAACCACAAATATTTAAACAAAATATTAAATATAATAAATTACTAATCAGAAAGTCTGCCTGCCTGCCGACAATCTGACAAGTGCTACTTCGTATTTGAACGCAAACCAGAATATGTACTTTGAAGGCAAACTCTTTTGATCAGGAATGCCCGTATTGTAAATACGGCGGTAATTTCCCCGGTAAACCAGAAGTCTATCCAAAAAAAAAATCTTCATACACCGGTCCCCTTAGCAAAGTTATTACAACTGCAGAAGTCTCCGTCCTCTCTCAAGGGTTGCAAGGAGAAGTGGTATTTCCTTCGTCACTAGACTTCTACTGGAAAACAGCAAGTTAATGGCAGCTCTCACTGAGAGATACTATAGCAGAATCATTCACAATTAGAAAAATTAAAATAACGGTATTCTAAAACATTTCAAAATGTTGTTTTTTATATATATATATATATATTTGTAAAAGTATTAGGATCAAATCACAGACCTCTTCATTTAAATGGCCCCTCAACAAGACCTACCGGTCATCAATTACCAATTTTGTGTCTGTTCCCACTGTAACATCATCTGTCTCCACCTTTCGCTGGAGTCTTGTAATCTGGAAGCAAAACTACACGCACCACTAGCGTCTACCACTGAAAGTCCTGCTTAGAACCTGCACGTACACTTCCCCAAATTAATTACTGGGAAAGTTCACACAAGAAGCAGCACTTTGTACCCTCCCATTGGGAGGGGGACACTAATAAACTGCCCGGAATACTCATTCTAAGCAAAATTCCTACTTTTCAAATAATCGCCTCTGGTTTACAGACAGTGGGAATAGGCTTAAGATTTGAGATTTGATTTGGCAGAATGTCTACGAATCTGCACGTTTGCATATTTATGCCTATAATAAATCAAGGTGGCAACTTAGAATTTAAGTTAAACATTACTCTTCTAACCTTTAACAAGAATGAAAATTTATAACTAAGGAAGTTATAAATTACTCAACCTTCACCTTAAAAATAACAGCTAGCACCAAGAGTCTAGGATAAAGATCTCCTGTGGAGAAAGTGGCCTTTAGCAAAGCTATTTAACCGCTAATGATTTGCTTTATACACATATGAAACAATGTGTTTTGTACAGGAGGTATATGGTTGACTTGAGTGAGGAAGGTGGCATCGAGAGCATAATAAAAAAAGACATTTGGAAATATTTGGCGCAAGTTAGGCTCATACTGCATACAGAAAAAAAAAAAAAAAAAAGCTATCTCCCACTCCACCACAAAAGGAACCCAAAACACATCCCTTCTATCTGCAGCTACCGGTTAAACCAGCACATTACAGAGGACCCTACGAATATTTGGATAACGTGGGGCGAGAAATCTGTGCCTAAAATATTCTTCCATTTCAGCAAAGCAATTTTGAAGACTCCTCATCTCCACGCGCTGTTTTACAAGACAAACCCACACCATTCCAACTCTTTTCAGTTGTACTTTTACATTATAACCTGTAATTTGGGCCAGAGAGGATAAAAACCAAACCAAACCAAAAGCAAACCTTTCAACTTAAGAACTAGTCATTAGAAGACTGGCTTATCAGTTCCCTGCACCTGAACGCCAAGTCCAGATGAGAAACTTTCCATCTGCGCTGTATTAGACTGGTCAGTAGCTGTCGCTTGGCTGACAGATAAGCTCTGGGCAAAGCACAGCACACACACTTCAGTCACTTCAGAAACGAGTAGTTGCAGGTGTTTCAAAGAAGAGATTTTGAATCCTTTGTTGCCTAGGCTGAAATGCACACATTTGACAAAAACCGTCAATTTCTAGAAGTGGATTTTTTTCTTTTTGAAGTCTCCAATTCTGGGTCTGTAATTTTCAGACCCTTTTTCCCAGTACTTCAGGAGCAGGGGAAAATTTTGGAAGTGCAATACTAGGATAGCTTCTGCTCACTTTCAGTGTTCATGCTGACAATTGATTTTGTCTTCAGAATGCTCCAAAACATCCAGCATCTCTTCTATTATAGCCTGTAGTGCCCGACCCAGCTGTTCTGCGGTATACGGCTTTCCCAGCGGAGGCACATGAACAAAAGCCGACCTCCCGCGGCTCTGGTATAAGGAAGTGTAGTAAGTGAAGTCACAGAGGTATCTGAAATACAAGAATAGAGTTTATTTAGCAACAAGTGACAAATACAGCCTGCAAACGGCAGGACAGGATGAACTGTATATTCTCATCGTATATTCTTATCGTTGAGCATTGCAGCAACACCCTGCAATAAAGAGCGGAATACAACTTGCAAGTCTGTGCGATCGCTTTAATCAAATCTAGGACAAAGAAACATAAAGATCTGTCTTTTTCCCCTGATGATTGGGTGACCGCTGAAAAAAAATAGATGGTATTGCCAGCCCCATGAGAACTCAAAAGTGTATGAATCGTACGGGCCTCATGAGTTGAGCACGAAGGGAGCATGCACTGCAGTATGAGTCTATTTGCCCCATCGATCACTGGCATCCCATACCTGCCGGCATCCTTAGATATAGTGACCGTGACATCCAGCCCCAGTGCTGAGACTCTCTTGCAAACCGTGTCCATGTCAATAATGGAATCGATGCATTCTGGGCCACCTTCTACGCAACACTGAGAGCCCGGGCAGAAACGGCAGTTGTCTAAGCCTTTATAACCTACATTGTGGCCACACTTCTCCAGAGTTACAGTCGTAGCCATACCCGAAACACCCACATGAACCACCAACTACAAGAGAAAAGAAACAAGTTAGATGAATCAAAGTACAAACGGTGGAGAATCAACAACCCGCTATTCCCAGTTAAAGACTGATGGAGTTGTTACAGGAGTTCTTGCATGAGTATCACCGTAACAAGTCGTTTTATCAACGAACTCATGGGTTCAATACAGAACAATTCTTCTTCTTTCACCCCCTCCTGGCCTAAATTGTAATTTACTCGAGGTAAAAATGAACGTTGGCACGTTCACAGCCGAGCCCACCGCTGGAACAGCCCAGGTGGCACAGACTAACTGCGAGCTGTCTAGACAGCCCTCTGCTGTGGCCTCTTCACACCAACTGCTCCCGTTAATTGGAGTGCTCTATTCCAAGCTATAAAATTCTACAAATTCACATGTCCTCATGACAAAGAGGAAAAGATGTAGCGAGGGACTACCTGTCTGAACATACATTAAAAATGGGACCTCCCGTTATGTTCGTTGCTGTAAGGATGACCGATTTCAACCATTTAGCCGGTCTTTCCTCCTCCTCCCTTTACTCACTCACTTGTGGACTGTGCTTTTTCCATAATGCAGGAATAAGTCTTTGCACTGTCTGGTATTCAACTGGGACTTCATAGACGTGCAGATCCACATCGTCTCGCAGTCCTAGCTTCTCCAACTCCTAAGAACATAAGGAAATAAACAAAACCAAGACGGTCAGACACAAGCTCAGCAGAGGATATACTTTTGGAAAGTTTATTAGCAGAGTGAGTGCTGTGAGGGACTACCATCAGCTTAGGCTACAGGCTGTACAACCTTGTAAACACCACTGTAAAAAAAACAACATAACGGGGAACAACAAAGGCATCTCCCCACCTGTGTTAACAGTCTTCACCCACAGGACCGTTTGTTTTGCTCTGATGTGTGTATAACAAAGAAATCAACATTTAACCGACAATAGTTATCAGCACCACCCACACTCAAAAGAAAGGCTGGCTACATTATTTATAGAAGTATATAGTCACATTCACCTCTTGAAAGATATTATGTAGAGAAAGTAGAATTGAGGGGATTACATTCATCATCTCATTTGTTCTCTCTCAGGACCGCTGGCCTGCAGAGCAAATTCACATTTGTTTCCAGATAAAGAGCTCTCAGGGTGAGGTGACAGTACTACTGGGCTGTGATTCTCTGTCTCTGAGTCTCCACAAATATTAGCAAACACTCCTCATATGAGAAACTGGAGCACCATTGGCACATCCTCCTCAACATATTTGTTTTACTCTTATTTTGGCAGAATGCGGAATACAATACAGACTGTTTCCAAAACATAAAACAGGTTTCCATCACTAGCTTTACCTATACCTAATAGATTGTACTTAATTTTGCAATGTGAGCTGTTACCATTGGAGTGATTCAACTAACGCAGTAAATTATTTCTCCCTCTATAATGTTAACCAAAGCCAAGCCTTGAAAACATCCCAAATATCCAGGCAATAAACTTAGCCAATTTCCTTTAAACCTCTTAAAACAACTGGCAGTTAAATACCTTGCAAAGACTTGTTTAAAACCAGAGGGAAGAGGAAAGATCTCCCCCACCCCCCCGCGCCCCCAGTATACCTGACTGGCAAGCACACTCTTTCATCCCGACACTGTGAGTTCCCCCTACATACAGCCCATGGTCCTGGACACATCTCCCTTGCTCCTTTGGTCTCCATTTCAACACGCTCCAGTCTCACCAGTAAGGCTTCAGTTTGAGCCTGATTTGGTACTTCAGACTTTACCAGCCCAGCCTAGCCCAGAACAGGACTTCATCAGAAGTGAAACCTTCCAAAGCCATCAAACCCAAACTTTCAAGAACTCAAGGAAAGGATATGCCCACATGGTCTGAAGGCTCTGAAATAAAAAAAATGTTCTTAAGCAAAATCATCCGCTGAGCTCAAACCTAGGAGCCTTGTGCAAGTCTATACCAGGAGGTACTTTTCCAGTGGCTGAAACTTCAGCTATCGTGTTTAATGAGTTCCAACAGCATCTAACTCAGATCACGTTTCTCTCTGATGAAGACAACATTTTCTTGGCACTCTGAAAAACTTTACAGCTGTTTTCCAAGACCGATAAACGACTGTACATGCCATAAAGCAAAGAGCCTTAGTCAATGTCCTCCCATAGCTCTGTCTCCTCTGGAAAGAAGCTGCAAGTGCATCCTTCTCTCTGAAGACAGGAGCCATGTGCTCTTGCATCTCTATCGCCAGGCCTGTGTTTCAGTTAGAAGAACCAACTCCAGCTTTTCACAAGTTAATACAGAGCAGAAGCTTGTCGTCTGGTGCTGCTCTTCTCCTCCGAGATACATGTCGGCTGAAAAACGCAATCTTACTCGTGCCAAAAGCTTGAAATGATTACTTGCGCTAACATCAAAGGGGCTGCATGCACAGCAAGAAAATAACCTGCAACTCTCACATCCATAAATCGCTGTAGTTGTTCTCATGGACGTGAGGTAGAAATAGCAATGTAAGAAGCCATCAAACTATCAAAGGACATCTTAAAACATTCTTGAATTATTAAATTATCTCCATTTCAGGTTCAGATTCGGTGATCGGAGCCAAGAGCTGTGCTTTCATGCAATTCTTAGGCTTTATTTTGCTGTGCACAGAGGTTATACTTGCAAACTTCAGGCTAAGGAATGCACATTAGCTATTTTCGATGAAGCTTACAAGATTTGAAATTGAGTATTTCCCCAGGTTTAAAATTCTTTCAAATTAAAGACAGTTGAAAGGAGAGGATAAGTTGCGGTTCTTGGACTCCCCCATCGCAATCCTATCTCCTCCCTATAAATGTGAGCAATATTTTAGTACCTTTTTTTTCTGTAGTTATCAGCACGAGTCCTTTCTTTACTGAGAAAAAAAAAAAAACAACCTTTCACACTTTTACAGACACACCACAGAGTGGGTAACAGGATTTAAGATAACTAAAACACGCAGCAAAGGCAGGAGAAGACTTTCACGGACCAGCAGATATGAGCAACAACAATGATAAATCACTTGCTCTGGCTCTGAGGGCAAGCCTGATATTAAGGCTTGCTGTATTGATTAGTGTCTGGCACACACAGACATTCATTACCAGAGATGGATGCTAAGTGATGTTTCATCACATCTTCTTTACACAAATCTGCCTTCAAAACGTTAGCTGGTTTATGTGGTGCGTTAATAAAGTAAGTAGTTTACAAATGAGAGCATTCAGATACAAGTCAGTCTCTTTAGGAAGAGCTCCAGAGCGTTAATTGGTAGGAATTCATCATCGCTTCTCTAAAGAGCGTGAAACAGCTCCTAAAGATGAATTTGATCGCGGAAAGTTTTACCAGCTGTGCAGAACGAGTGTCTATAGGGAGCAAGAAACCTCGGGCCGTACGAGCTGTACCATCTCAGTGACAGCTACCTTCTCCAAACGCAGACGCATTAAACCTTAGCTTTACAAATTCACAACTTTCTTTTAACCAAACACAGCATTCGCGCGCTTCCATTCAATAATAAAGATGTACGCGGGCCCCCAGACAACTTATTACCCACAGCCTTGTATACCTGACAAATATAGAAAAACGAACATGTTTGACCGATTCCCTGACCCCTCAACAATGGTCGTCTTTGTGAGCCTTTAATATCCTTATCAGGTCTGTCTAGACACCCTGACAGCAATTGTCCTTAGTAATGTCAAAACGCACTCTGACCTCTCTCCTCCTCCTCCGGCTCAGCCAGAAGCACTTCGGGGGGATGAAGGCAGGAGCCCATTAGCTTCACAGTCCACAGGGCACACCTGTGTCTACACCTAAGTCACACCGGGGAGGCCAGAAAATGCACCAAACGGAAAGCCTGTTTCAGTAGCTTCTTCTAGAAAGGAAGGTCCCTCCCAAGCAAAAAATTGCAGCTGAAAAAAAAAAATAAAAATCTTCAAACGAAATTTTAAAAAGAGGAAAACACGGAGCAGCAAATCCACACTAACACAGTATTTTTACTGCAAGCCTCAGAAAAGAAAGCAGAAAGAAGTTATTCTTCCCTCTGAATCTGTTGGAAATCTCTCCCCCACGCGTAAAAATCTCCAAACATTTCATCTTCACATTACTAGATTGCTACTGCCACTATTTAAGGCACCCTGTATGTTAACTACGTGTAAAAGTCATTTAGCTTTCAAAAACACGCAACTATACTAGAAATTCACTGCAGTCACAGGAAAAGACACACTGTATCCGTGTTCTATACAAGAAGCCAAATAAAACCAAAAAGAGGACTGGAAAGAAAAGTAGAGAATTTTATCCTCAGGATGCAGGATAATAAAAGATGTAATAAACCAGAACTAGCTTAGCCCTAAAGCTAGGAAGGACTTACAAAGATTGTTTAATTGATTTTTCTTCTATTAAAATGCAGATCACACCGTCTGGGATTCAGAAACTCAGACACGCCTTTGTGTCCACTCAGCTCCATGAAGTCCCCTGTCTGAAACTTGCACAATGCCCAACTCGCATGTGCTCAAAGACATGCTGTTCCTTTTTGTCTGGGCCTCTCAGGGCTGAGACGGGGTAAGGAAAGGCAAATCCTCCCTGCTGCCCCAAAGTTTATGTTTTTAGTTAGAAGCTAGCGCGAGCCATTAAACAGGACTCGGAGGAAGACGGGCTACAACGCAGCAGATCATACACCACCAACTCTATAGTTTTATACTCCCGAAACACCACCAAGCCCATAAAAATGAATTTAAAATGCACGTGATTATTTCATCTCTCAGCCACGCAGCTGAGCAGCCATCAGTGCCTCGAGCTGCCGGGCTGAAGGAATGACACGCCATTTCTCTTTATAGGAATTATACATTAGGTTTGTTTTTGTAAGCAACATCAGAACACCCACCGCTCTTCCTGTCCCAGAAGCACAATACCCTTCTGTCTATCTCCTCCAGAATAAAAGTAGCTTGTTTACAATAACTTACAGTACACCAGTAAGAACAAACCAAATCAATTAGCCTCACTACTAAATTTCAGTTAACGTGTAATTTTTTTCCACAAACACAGCTTGCGTTTTCCCCCAAACTTAAACCAAGCAAACCCTAACTCAAATATATTCATTTCCAAAAGGTTCTCGGAGGCAAAGGTTTCGTCTTCTCATACCAGCCAACACATTAGACATCTGGACATTAGTAGACTGTAATTGATTAGAGTTTGTGATTTAATTTAAAAGCATTCTAAAGAAGAAATTAATCTCGAAGGTCTGAAGGGAAGAGAGATGTGTTGGGGAGAAAAATAGATTTAATTCCCCGAGCAACTATACTAAAAGGTACCCTGGAATTCCCAGTAGCTTTGTCATAAACCACATCCAGAAGTGACAAATAAGGAAGAAGTGGGATAATGTGGCAGCACTGTCCCTAGCTAATGTTTTTACGGCAAGCAACCTCAATTCCTCAGTTTAGCTGGGCATCCAGCAAGAGTCTGATTTCTTCTTCGTGCCTCATTTGTGAATGTGTCAGTGTTACACAGATGAACATGTTCATGTAAACATGCGGCTACAAGTGGCATAAACTTGACTTGTCCGAGGGCATATAATCTGCTCCAGTAATGGTCCTCCACAAGCACTCCTATCTCCAGCAAGATCCAGCTCCGTCAGTCAAGCATCGCTTGATGCTGCTTCCCAGCAGAGAGGAGACTGGCTCCGGAGCAGCAAACAGCCTGATCCCCCCACCTCTCCTGCTTCACCTGCTGCACCCCACCGCCAAAAGCAGGCGGTTGCAGAAGGAACCCAGGGGGAAAAGGAGGCAGCGGCGGCTGCTGTGCTTTGGAGTCCTGACTTTCAGACCCACGTCAGGCACCTCTGCAGGACACTCAACTCCACAAGATTACCAGGTGGAAGTCTTTTTACAGAGGAGACTTGGCTTAAAGGTTAACCAACTTGCCCAGATTCAAGCTAGAGCTGAGAGAAAACATTACAATTCTTCTGGGTTTGTTTGTTTATTTTGAATTCTCTGCGGCAGAGGAAGATTCCAGGCTCCCTGCCCCATTTAACATCTTTCAAACCTAGGGAGTTAGCCTACGAATTCCTTACTTGCCTCAGCTACATTAACTCAATCTCATTAAATTCTACTAGCTAAGGGATTGTTTTCTGAGAAGTGAATAAAACATTATCCAGCTGACCATCTGGATATCTGGAGCGAGCTGGTCTCAGTTAATAAACTGGGGAGACAAGTTATAAAAGAGCTGCAAACTAAAATGTGTACGGATACGATATCAGCACGGTGCTCTGTTTTAACTTGTTAAGAACAAAGTTATAGTGTTACCTGAACTGCAATCCAACTGGCGTTAACAGCGTGCTCTCCAAATGGACCAAACCCTGGAAGAGAAGTAAAAATCCACAGTGATGAAGTCATCCTTCCAGGTTTGACTAAACTTAAAGTTGCAAAGCCTTCTGTGCTTTCCTGGTTTATGTAACCTGAAAGAAAACCCACTTCTTCTAATGCCTCATCCTTATTTACTTTACATTCAAGTACTAAATAAGAGACCTTCACAGAAATGTTTGAACTATACACCTTTTAGTGTGAAGGAAAGCAAAAGAAACTCTTTTTTTCCCTAACAGACACTGGAGAAGCATATTTTTTTTTCCTTCCTGACCAGGTTAGAAAAACTTGTTATTAACACATAAGTTGACCACTGTCACAGAATGAGAATCATTATTGGATTTTCTATTCCTGATTGTTTTAGCCCACAACAGATGCTTCCACAAATAAGGGCAAGTCTGCCTCAAGTATTTCTTCTCTGCTCAGGTCTTCACCAAGATCTCTGTTAACAATAGTTATACCTTACATGGAAATAAACAAAATGCTGCTGACAACCCACCTATACCGAGCAGCTAAGGTTCTGATAGCATTATCAAGAATACTTACTCACCACGTCCAAATTTCCTAATGAATAACTCAGAGTTAACTAGTAATCCATAACATCTTTTCCTGAGCAAGCACACAAAGGTTGGGCAATTTATCTGGGTGCAACGTCAATATGCTTTAATTTAAAATGTCAGAGTTACCCTATGAGCCTAATGCAATTAGGAGACATAAATTTTCTCTAACTCGTGAAAGGATTTGAGAGTGACTACAAATATTATATGACATGTTAATGGAAAGATTCTATTTGCTACCAACAGTAAGTCTGAGGTTATACTGCACACGACGTAAGGAATTTGCACAGCACGGGCAGGCTCGTCCACACTGATGGATCTCTTACAATCTAACCAGCATCAACATCTGCCCATAATAAATCTCTGGAAGGTTTCCACAAAATCAAAATGTAGGTGTGTTTTCCTGTGGGCAAACCTCCAATGCTACTAAGACAATCTACAACTGCAGCACGGGTGAACAAGTCGAATAATCAAATGCCTTTTCAGTTGTTTCTGCAAGTAAGGGATGTCCTACAAGACACTCTGGGAACAAACAGTCGTGGCCTGCTAGGTTTCATTCCTAAGGAAACCGTAACAGTCTTACAAAAGGAATAAAATACATCTATTTCTTTTTAACAATTCAGCCACTGCAAGGCTGAAATTCTACAGGTGCCCACGCACATAACGTAACCCTCTTGCTCCAAAGCCAAACGCAAACTGGCACAAATACATCTGCGGGCTATTGCTCCTCTGACTCATCTCCTGTACAGATCCCTCGTGTTATCTCTTTTGCAGAAGATAAGCAACTTTGTCAGTAGCATCAAACTCCACCGAGCATGCCCAGGAGTTCCTCCGCATCCACAATAGGGCCCCCCAAGGCTCATTAGCAGTAAACCAGCTGCAGAGATCTTTATGGGATTATCTCCTTCCACAGTTCTAAAAAAGAAATTGCACACAAATAATACTTATCCTCAGCGAGCACATGCTCGTAACTGAACGGGAACACAACGCCACTGCTAGATTTAAAAAGGAATTTAGCGTGACATCGACAACAGATTGTCAAATACGGGTAGACCTGACAAGATAACCACGGCATTTTAGAAACAAACTTCCCGGAAAACAGGGAAAAAAGAGAGGAAAAGTACTGCAAGCAGCAGAATATTTACTGACTCAAGTTTTCTGTTTAGTCACCACCAAGCGCAGCCACTCAGCAATAGATATGGGGTTAGGAAAGCCAGAATTTGCCACCTGCTTCTTCGCTCCAAAGACACTTGCCTCCAATTAAAACCGCTCCAGCGCATCGACAACAAACCCCTCGCCCCCACACTCGCTATTCAAACGGCCTCAACTTCAGCTGCTGGGGGGGGGAGACCTGAATAGTTTCACTGAGTTCCCCATTTGTCACAGAACTGCCTTCCCCACAAATCAAGCCGGCCAGCCTTTGTACCCCGGGGAAAGGAGCCTGACAAGCTCTCGCCTGCAACGCCAGGGCCTTTCATTCCCTTGCTTATTCTTCCCCGAGGCACTTCTGCCGTGCTGCGTGGGTTATTTTGATAACAGCTTCGACACCTTGACGACTCAGGATGGGGCAGTCAGCAAGCAAATGCCACCACCACCCCCTTCGTGTTCCAAGTCCTTTTCCTGCTCCTCGGGAAATTCAATCCCCTTCTTTCCCCAACCAGCAAACCCCTTGGGGAGTATCAGGGATGGAAGAGGGGGATCCCATAGCCCCCTCCTGCCTGGCCACACATTAGGAAAGCTGCTGCAAAGCCCCTCACCAAACAACGTACCCCCCCAGCTCCTGACACCCCTCACCACAGCAGCCCCCTAACCACGTCCACCAAAGCCCCTCATCCCCAGGGCTCCCACTCATCACCTCACAGAGGGCACAGCTCCCCCCCCCCCAAACAGCCCCCCAGGGTACAGTCCCCCCATCCATCCTACCTTCAGTCACCCCCTGACGGGACACCGTCCCCCCCTCCAGTTCCTGGCCATCTCCATCACGCACCTCAGGGAAAGGGTCCCCAGGAGAGCCCCCCTCCCCCCCCCAGCTCCTGGACACCCCCTCTCCTCACTCACCTCAGGGAAGGGGCCCCCAGGACAGACACCCCCACAATCTCCTATTGCCCCCCCCACCTCAGGGAAGAGCTCCCCCATCTACAAGCCCCCCCAGCTCTCGGACAACCCCCCCCCTCACCTCAGGGAAGGGGTCCCCCATCTACACCCCCCCACCCCACCCGCCGCAGCTTCTGGACACCCCCTCTCACTCACCTCAGGGAAAGGGTCCCCCATCTACACCCTTCCCACCCCCATGTACCCCCTCACCGTCCTCCCTCAGGCCAGCTCCCCCCCCTCAGGATCCCTCTTCCCCCCCCCCTCAGGACAGCTGTCCCCGCTGCCCCGTACCCGTCACCACCACCGCCCGCCGCGGCTTCTCCATCGCGCCTCCGTCCCGTCCCGTCCCGCCGCCGCCCCGCACTGAGCGCGCAACCCCGCCCCGCCACAGAGTGCGCTCCGCCCCGCCGCCTAGAGCGGCCTCCCCGCCACCACAGAGTGCGCTCCGCCCAGCCGCCTAGAGCGGCCCCAGCGCGGCCACAGAGCGCGCTCCGCCCAGCTGCCTAGAGCGGCCCATGCCTGACACTTCCGCCGCCGGAGCGGAAGTCACTCAGCGGGAGGGCCTAGCCGCGGGGCCGCCTCGGGGGCCACCCGGTAGGGGCTGGGCCCGGAGCCACCTCACCGTTTGAGCGGCGCCTACCGGGCCTGGGGGGAGTTTGTGAGGGTCCCCGGTGGAAGTTGGTTAAACTGTTACAAAAGGCTCAGCCTGATCCACGCGCGGGGCTCTCCTCCCCCTAGAGAGACTGCGGGGGAGAACCTGGGGAGAGCACGAACCAGGGCCTGGATCCGCGGGTACCGGGAGGAGCCGCGGGGCACTGTGGGTGAACCACCGCTTCCCGCCCCGCTCTTCAATTTGCGGCGCTGTCGTAAAGGCGCGGACCGGGCGCCGCCGCCCTGCTTTACGGCCGTGGCCGGGTTCCTCGCTCTGATTGGCTCCGCCGGGGCCGCGCCGCGCTCTGATTGGCTCCGCGCGGGGCCGGGGGCGGTTTGAGCGGCAGCGCCCGGCGCGGCGGCGGCTCCGCGGCTCCGGCACGATGGTGAGTGGCGGCGGGGCCGGCCCGGGGGGGAGGGGGCAGGAGCTGTGGGCAGGGCCTGGTTCGCATCTCCCCGCTGCTTAGGGTGGTGGGGATGGTGTCCCGCTCGGTGTCGTGTTCTGTGTCCCTGTCCCGTATCCATGTCCCCGTCCCGCTTCCAGGCGGCGCCTGAGGCCTCTCTCCTCTTTTCCTCTCGCAGCTGCCCCTGTCCCTGCTGAAGACGGCGCAGAACCACCCCATGGTGAGTACCAGCAGCGCGGCCCGGTCCCACAGCCGGCCCCGGCCTCAGGCTCAGCGGGGCAGGTCCCTGTACCGGGGCTGGGCCAGCGCCCCGTGACTCCCGTCTCTTGCAGCTGGTGGAGCTGAAGAACGGGGAGACGTACAACGGGCACCTGGTGAGCTGCGACAACTGGATGAACATCAACCTGCGGGAGGTCATCTGTACGTCCCGGGTAAGGCCGGACCCCCCCACTCCGGGCAGCCAGTCAGGGTCACCCACCCTCTGTGTCCCCGGTGAGCCCTCGGGGAGTGTCCCTGAGGGTGCCTGGCCTCTGGCCCTGCAGCCAGGCCGGCTCTGCTATTGCTTACACACTTCCACACTCCTGTAGAAGTGTGACTTCTGCCTGAAATGCAAATTTAATGCAGTTATTTATCATATCCATGGTGAAGGAACACACTGGCGTGCGCACTCAAGTAGATGACTCTCTGCACCATGCAGAAACATCGTGTGAGTGTTTACCCTGCGAGAGGGTTCTCGGTGTGGGGATGAGGGCTGCAGAACAGGGCGCGATAGCCCGCGATCCTGAGCTGGGTTTCCCAAGAGCGGAGCTGTCATCTCTCGCGTACTGTCTGACAAGCAAGGTCTGCTTCAAACACTGCACTAACTTTATTAACTTGCTCGTCTCTCACCCTCTAACTCTCCACATCAAAACGGAGGAGCCTGTTGTTTACCCACGCCGGTGCTCTGTCTGGTACTTTTGCCCTTGGCCAAAGTTGCTCCAGAAGATTGTGATCTATGTTTTGGGCTTTGACCTCAGTCAGAAGCGTCTGGTCTTGTCCCTACCAGCTGCGTGCTGTGGGAAGCAGCAGCCGGATGGATGTCAGCTGTTGCTGCTCTTTCCCCTGCCCTGGAACATCACAGCTCCAAGGGAGAGACTGGCAAAAATCCTTATTCTTCTGAAAATCTCTCTGCAAACCCCCAGTACCTGTTGTCTCCACAGCAAGAAAGTTTTGAGTGATATTGCTGGGGCACGGAGGCACATTTGCACATCAATATGACAGAGTAAACATCTTGAGTGAGGTTTGAGAGGGACCTTTGGGGCGGAGCAGTGGGGTTAGAAATTTGTGGGCACACCTTGGCTTCTGGTGGGACAAACGGGAAGGAGCTGCTGTCCAGTTTAGAGGTAACGGACAGCAAAGCCTTATCTGTGCCTGCAACATGGTTGATAATGTCCCTCTCCTTGGGAAGTCGCTTCCTACGGTTCGTTTTTCTGCTGCGGAAGAGCAATAGCTCAGGTTTTATTCCCTCTAAGTGATTTTAGAGGGATCCTGTCACACAGCAAAGGAGCCGGGCTCATCAGCTGCGCCTCTGCCCGCAAAGTGGAGCTGGAGCCGCTGCCGGGGTTGTACTGGTGGCACTGGGGGGGACTGGCCGCTAGATGGCACGGAGCGGCGGCGGACGGGCAGCCCCGGCCCCGGGGGCGGTTGTTTACTCCGGGGAGGCCGGAACGAGGAAGCGAGGGAGCCTGGCTCCATCCCTTCCTGCGTCCCGAGCCAAGGAGCAGCCAGGCGGATCCAAGGCAGGGTGGGGTTTGCTGGGTGTCTTTTGGAAGAGGACTGTTTCTCTCTGTTTTGTCTTGTGCGCAAAGGACTTGCCTGTACAGGCAGAGTTGCCCCAAATAACTCCCGGGGTGGGGGGGAGGGGGGAAAACGACTATTTTATCCCAAAAGAGGAGGAACGAGGCGTTCTTGTTTAACCTACTCTTCTGGGACATGACAGACGCCTCGTCCACATGCTACCACTTGAGAATCGCTGGGCTCAAGCGATCCCATCCGCAGCCAAACCCTGACGGAGCTGCTGCCGAGCCGGGGCTGCAGTGCTGGAGCGGGCCGAGGCGGGTCCCCATCCCTCCTCCCAGTTACATCATGGGCAGCTGAGTTGTTGTTCGGCTTCGACGCTCGGTTCCTATTCCCACAGCCGCCCTCAGTACGTGGGAGCTGAAGCTGTGATAGATTGTGTCCTAGGAAAGTCCTGAAACTGCGTTAAACAGCTAACAAACAACATATAGAGACAGCTGCTCCATAACTGGGCACCTGAAGACTTTCTTTTTTTTCATATATATATATAAAATCTGTAAGCTCCTTATTTTCCCCTACCACGGTTGCCGTGCTCTGGTGGCAACACGCCCCGCAGCCAGCTGGCTCCGGACCTGCCTCGCTGCTCCATCCACACCCCAGAGGAGGGAAGGAGTGAGGTGACTCCCAGCTGAGGCTGCTGGAGAAGGAACCGGCCGTGCATACGCCTTTGCTGCAGCTGCGTTTTTTCTTGCCCGAGTTGCTCATTCGTGGCTGTTGTAACTTACCACGCTTGCTTCTAATCCCGCTTTCGATTCTCTTCTTACACGAGAAGGGAAGGTGCTTCTTTCCTCAGCCTCTTCTTCTTTCATTTTCTGCCAGTGTTAGAGGCAGTTGTGGAACAAATTGAAACTACAGTTGCTCGTGGCTGAGTGCCCTTCCCCCCCGACCCAGGTTGTAGGGCTTTGGTGGAAAAAAACCACCCTTTTTTTGCAGCTAGTTACAGATAATGCTTTCAGAAAAGATCGGCGGAGCTGTCACACTCTCCAGAAGTGATGGAAATATTCAAACGCCCCAAAAGTGATACAAAAGCACCTGGTTTTGTTTCGTAGCCTAACGTGTTGCTCCCCAATAGGATGGAGACAAGTTCTGGAGAATGCCAGAGTGCTACATTCGTGGCAGCACGATTAAATACCTGCGTATCCCCGATGAAATAATTGACATGGTGAAAGAAGAGGTGGTGTCCAAGGGCAGAGGCCGTGGTGGGATGCAACAGCAGAAGCAACAGAAGGGCCGTGGTGTTGGAGGTGCTGGACGAGGTAATGATGCTGTTTGTTTTTTCAGGTCGGAGAGGGGTGAGCAGGATCCCTGCCTTTAAATTTCACCTCTTGTGCAAGGAATGGCTGTTGCTTCTCAGCTTTAAACCCGGGACTGTTTGTCTGGGAGAAGCTGGAGCAGCTCCTGTGCAAGATCTCGCCGAGCGAGTGTGTTGCCTCGCTTGTAAGGCAGCCTCTGCCGAAGAACAGAAAGGGTTCGTGCCAGGGATGTGCCTCCCTCATTACTGGGGTTGGGCAGAAGCTTAAGAGAGTCTGAACTTGACTGTTTCTACCCCTCCTGGCTAGTTCGGGAGCGTGGCCCTACAAAACTGGTGTCTGTTAGCTTAGCAAGTCTGGGAGGGGAACAAATGGCTATTCTGTTTGAAAATAGACTGGGCTGTGACCATGGCAGTGATAGAAAAACATCATCTTTCTCCCATTATAATGGGGCTTTTGATCTCCTGATTTGTTGATTTATTTATTTAAAAAAAAAAAAAAATCTGAGGGTTTGTGTTCCTCTGGCTCCACATGAATAATTCATGTTTCTGATAAAAGGGGAGGTTGCCACTTATGAGGAAATAGGTCACCAAAACAACCCACTTCACGGGGTTATGTGATCTCAGAGTGTTTCAGCTCGGGGATATATTTGCTCTCTTCTCAGCAAACTGTCCTGCTGGAAGCCTGAGAGCCATTTCCCTCCTTCCCTGCTCACCCCTCCTGCCACGTCTTTGTGATTCGCTTTGTGGTCACCTCGCTGAGCCCCGGGGTGGCTCTCCGCACAGGCTTAGCCTGCAGTAGGAGCTTTAAAAACCCGAGTGCGCTCACTTGCTACGACGAAATTGTGTTTGGCCCGGGAAAGCTTAGGTTTTAAAAGGAGCCCTGGGGACTGAGACACCGCCAGGCGAAGTCTCTCTGCGGAGCACCCTTAACGAGCTGCCTGCATTTAGACTATGCCAGGAATCCTGGTAGGACAACTGGGACCTACCTGGGGCCATCACGCCACGCAGGGACATGTGATGTGCAGTGTCTCTGACTCCCAGGGACTTCTGGAGGAAAAACCCCTGCGATTTCTCCTGGAAGCTCCGAGCATGCAGAAGTGACCTTTACAAATCTGAAGGCGCCTTTATTTTTCCTCCTTCCCCTTTTCAGTGTCCAAAGCACTTGGCATAACAGCTTTTCTGGATATGGTTGTTTGGACAAACATTTTAGCTGAAATGTTTTCTCTGCTGTGGAAATATCCACCTTGTGGAGAGCAGAGCTGAGGTCTGTTTGAGGTGGAGTCCCCTGCTGTTTTGATGTGCAGCTTAAATTCGCTGATGGAATATTTTAAAGGGAAGCTTTGGCATTTGCTAATTAGCTAAAAGGTTTGGCTCTCATTACTGAGACATGAAGGGAGGAGGGGAGAAAGGAAAAAAAAAAAAAAAGGCAGGACAATTTTGTTGAGAGGCCAGCAGGCAGAAGTAAAGCTATAATTGTGCACGCAGTTGAAAGGATTATTGTTTCTGACACTGGTAATCCTTCGTCTTTTACTTCTCGGCTTGCCAAATTCAGAAATACGGCAGTCTTTGCTTAGCTTCACTGGGAGCAGCCGGAGCCCTGCGAGCATCCTGGGGACTTCAGGGTTAGGAACAATTTTTTTTTTGGCCTCTGGTTTAGTCACGTCTCCTTGATGAAGCAACCGGAGCAGAGAGCTCTAGAGAGTCTCTTCTGCCTGGTGCCTGGACTGGGTCTCCTTTGGTTCCGCCTTTTGTGCAGGGTAGATCCACAGTCCCTTTATTGCTTGCACGCTGAGATAAAAATTGCTGCCTGGAATTGCTTTCTGTTTGTTTGGGGTGAATCAGAACAGCGAGGGGAGGGCAGGGCTGCGCTCAGCAGCTCCCACGACAAAGACGGTGGCAGCTCTGGGGTACGAGGATGCTCGTGTGTCCACAGCAGGTCTCACTGCAGCCTCATGGTTCCCGCTGCCTCCCTGGCAGCGTGCGGTACCCGCTGCCCTCTCTGGAGCGGCGGATCGCTCTGTCCAGCAGCGAGGCGGTGACGGAGGGATGTATTTCTTTTCTGTTTTGTAGCTGAGCGGTATTCAAACCAAGTCACCCTCTTCGTTGCTTTTGGTTTGCCATTACAGCTTTCAGGGGACACGGTATATAACCTGCTCACCCCGCTGGATTTAAAATGTGGTATCGCTTCCTTGGTTCCGTTTTTCCAAAGAAGTTAACTTCAATTTGTGTTGATAGCACAGAGGGCACGTAAACACACAGGGGAGGTATCGCTGAACTTGCTGGCGAGCGGGGACAAGTTTATGCACTTGTTCAATACAGGGTCTGGAACCCCACGGGAGAAATCTAAAGGTCCCCTTTCTGCTTCTAAGACTAGAAAAATAGGCGTGCGTTTGGGTAAAATGTAAATAACCGTAAAGCTCTGAGCGGCTGGGAGATGTTACTGGCGTACACTGATGCTGTTGTATCCACGCTCTTTCTTTCTGCCCCGTAGGTGTGTTTGGTGGCCGTGGCCGAGGAATACCAGGCAGCGGAAGAGGCCAGCAGGAAAAAAAGCCAGGCAGACAATCGGCAAAGCAATGAGAGGCTGTCTGCACCCTGGCCGGGGACAGTGCTGCGATGCCGTTGGGTTTTTATCACCTCAGGATTGCCGTGTGTTCAAAAGCGTTACCTTTCTACTCTTCCGTCAGTTGATCAGTGCCCGAATCACGTAGTTTGGAAGCCCCTCGCGATTTAATCCGGTAAAGCGGAGTTATTCGCTCCTTGTAATCAGCAAGTCATTGGAATTATTTTTTTTTTTTTTTTTTAAAAAAAGTCATTTGTGGTCAAGGACCTAAGTTCTGCCTTCTCCTGAGAGTGAAAGCACTATTTAATTTTTCAGGGTCACCAGGTTTAATTTAAAAGATTATTCTGTACGGCGGTATAAGAACGAAGGCAAACGCTTTCTGGATTGTTTGGATTATTATGTTTTTTTTATACTTGAAACTTGGGAAACTTGTTGCATTTGTAACAGATGCAAGTGTTTTGGTTTAAAAACATTGAACTTGAGGATATTGTGTCTTTTACGTGAGTAGTCTTAAGGGTTTGGGTTTTTTTAAAAACAACAAACTTTTAAGCTATTGCTTATCTTCGATTTCTGGCCAGTCAGTTCTCTCTCTCCCCTATGGCTTAAGGGACAACTTGGGATGAACGTTGCATTGGCCTTCAAGGCTTGTTTCCAAGAGAGCTTTGTGATAAATGAGGGTTTCCCAATTAGCATATTACTAATTTGACTTCAGATTAGAAGCTTCCTTTAAAGGAAAGGGTTTTCCGTGTTTTCTTGTGGAAGGCTGGTGCGCCCCTTACTCTTTGTGTTTGTTTTTTTGTTTTGTTTCTGAAAAGCAACCGAGCTGTTGAGTCGAAGTGATTTATTTTTCCCCTCCACTTTGAAAACTCTCTCCCTTGTGCCTGTGACACAGAGTCCTGAACTCTGATGAGATTTCTCAAGCTTATTTCTCCTGGTACCTAGTGATTGACTTCACCATACGTACCTGTCATTTCCTTTTCTAGTCACCCATTATCTTTCCTTGGGGACATACAGCGGCATGTCAGCGTGTCCCTCCTTGTAGGTTAAGAAAGCTCCTGGGAATTCCCAGGTCGGGTTGCTCCAGTCTTCCATCCCCACGGGGTGCGGGGTCCCATGAGCAAAATGCACCCGCAAAATATCCTGGCTGATCCGAATTGAATGTCTGCATGGGGGCACCGGGGGAAGAAAGAGGCTCTGGCGCCATGCCTCGACCCCCTGAGTGGATGAAATAGCTTAATTTTAGGGGAAAGGCTGATATTGTGATTTGTTCTGAACAGGATTTTTTTTTTTTTTGGTTGTTTTGTTTTTTACAAGTGATTCCCATATTGAAGCCTACTCTCTGCCATCACCACTGTATTGAAAAATGAGTAAAGAACATGCTTTTATATATACTTATTTTTTTAATGTTTATAGAACTTGTGCGCAGTGGTGAGTAGGAATAAATCGCCAACCTGTACAAAACGACTCCCTCTCTCTGTCTGCGCCGGCGCTGAGCCCTGCCTGACCCTGCGCGCTCCCGCAGCCGGCCGGCTTCGCCTAAACCCTGGTGTAAGGAATAAATCCCTAAGCAGATGGGTTAAAACTTTGGTTTCTAACAGCAGCCACGCATTCTCGGCGGTCGCCTTTCCTCAGAGAGGTGTTAACCGGCAGTGCCGGCCCTCGATCCCCATCCGGGGCCATCCGGCTTCTGCCAAGGAGCCAGTTCCAGGCGATGGGAATGGGGCACATGTGTCCTCCCTCCTGGAAACTCGGTCTCAACGTCAACGCCCGTGTGGCATTTTAACAAAGCCCAGGCTGAGTCCTGTGTCAGACTTTCCCATCCCAACCTGCTCCCTCCCTTTCGAGTCCCTCCAGCCGCAGAAACTCCATGTGTTACAGCTGCTCTGGTGCAAAAGGAAACGACCGCAGCACTGTCTGGATTTAAGATCTGTTCTGGCCAGATAAATCTTCACCGCAACAATGGGACCTTTGGCTTTGGCTCAGGGTAGAGTCCTCCAAGTACACCTTATCTCCTGGCAAAGCTCTGGGGTCAGGCGTTGGAGCTCATTAAGTTCTGCTTTCCTTTAATTACAACCACAGGCTTTAGCAGGCTTCCCTGATCGCCTTCCCCCTTCCTTTTTCCACCTCTGTAGGAATATTTTTGTCCCGAGCTGCGGCGCAGCCCCGGGGAGGACAATTGACCCCAAGCGGCAGCAGGTTGGGTGGAAGATAGCTCCGTGTGAGAGCAGCGTCGAGCCTGGGCGGTGATGCAACACTCGTCTGTGGCTTTGGGCCTTTCTGCCCCCCAAAAAAGGGTCTTTGGGGCTTGTCGTGTGCTCCAACCCTGCCCCATGGCAAAGCGGGTAAGGGTGCAGGGAGGCAAAAAACCAACCCCAAAACAGGGAGGAGCAAGATAAAAGCAACAAGCAGAGAGGAGGAAAAAGGTCTGAGCCTTGCTGCCGGCGTGGGTGGGTGCACGCAGCTGGGCAGGGCGAACACGTCCTGGCCGGAAAGACGGGCTGGGTCGGGGAAGAAGAGGGGGGGAACCCAGAAAAGGCCACCCTGGAAACCCTCCCTGCTCCCTTCCCGTGACATTTTCACGGCGAGTGGGCCTGTGGCAGCTCCGGCAGCCCCGGGGTCGTGTCTCTGGTGCTGCAGCACGGCGCGGCTGGCTGCAGCACGGCGTGGCTGGCTGCCGCGCCGTGACTCATAACTTCTGTGCCTCGCCGGGGAGGCAGCACAGGAATAGTTACACACCAGCCGCCTGCGACACGGAGGGAGTGGCTGCCGAAATATTTCAGAGCTGCGCTAAGCAACTAAAAATACACGTCAAACCCTCCTCCTCCTTTTTCCTTTTTAAATATGTTTTCTTTCTTTCTTTCTATTTTTTTTTTTTTTAAATTCTTGGGTTTGATTGTTGGAGGCGCCCGGGGGGCAACGCAGCCCTTCGGGGTCTTCCTTGGGGACCGGCATGGGTTTGGGGGCAGGCGCTGGCAGCGGGCAACTTCTTGTTTTCCCGGCTTGGTTCCTCTCTCCCTCCCTGCGGCGATGACTAAGAGGCGGCTTCTCCTGTGCGCCCAGTGCTCGCGGTGCAAATCCTGGGGCAGCAAACACTCTCCTGCTTGTTCCCTTTTTGGGGGGCAGCTTGGCGTGCCGGGAGGGCAGGGGGATGCTGCTGCATCCCACATTAGCTTGTGGGCGTCATGGTTTGGGTCCAGCCCGCGTCCTCAGTCGAAGCCGTGGGTGTCAAGCGAGCGGCGGCGCGGCACCTTGTCTTGGCTCCCGGCCGGAGCGGGATCAGGCATTGCCGGTGTAATGGAGCTGGCTGCACCCAGGGAATGGTCTCACTGGGGCCGGGGAAACAGGGAGAGCAGGAGCCGTGTGGGGACCCGCTGTGCTCGGAGGTGTGAGGATGCTCTGGTGTCCGTGGCCCTGCTCAAGGCTCGTCCTGCCTCGCTGAGGTGCGGTGGCGACGGCGTGGGTTCATCCGAAATCCTCGCTGCCTGCTCCAGGGTAAATATAGCCCGGGTGGCAGGTGGCAAGGCGCAGCGTGACTCAGTGGGTGCTCGCGGGGCCGAGCCGGGCTCCGACACCTCCAGGAATAGCAGCTTCGGCCACCAACCCCCAGCCGAGGTGACGGTGGCACTGCCACCAGCTCTGTGGATGGGGACCGCCCTGCTCGCGCTCCCCACGGGTCTGGCGGAAGGGGCCACTGAATCATGACCCTCATTAAATGCTCATTAGGAAAATGAAGCTGCCAGCTTGCTGTGGGCATCGCGCTGCCACCGGCGAGACAACCTGTGGGGACAAAGGACATGTGGGATGAGCACCAGCGGTGATGAGGCAGGAGGGGATCAGGATGAGACCCGGGGGTGCCATGACCCTCGAGGAGGGATGCTGGTGGCTGGTGGGGTTTGGCCAGCAGCTGGGCCTGGCTCGTGGCTTGTATCTGTGGCCACCGGCCAGCCGCTCTTCCAGGGAGGCCCCGGGACCCGTTCGTTCCTCCCCACAACCCATTACAGCACCTACAGCCGAGGCTGGTTCCCAGTTTGTCCTGCCGCAGCCCCAGTTGCGATGGCTGGGGGGGGGGGCAAGGGGAAGGACACAGGCAGGAGCACCCACTGGGTGGACACCGGTGGGGTGTGGGCAGCCCTGCCTGTGGGCGCATCCCCGACTGGGGGGGGGTACCCATGTTGTCTCCCCCTCCGCCTCGGTGCCTGTCCCTTGCTGACCGGATTTCGTCAGGACAGAAAGTCTGAACCTGCCGGTCCGGCCGCCGGCCGCACCCCTAATGACGGGTTTGCGGCGGAAACGCGACGGCAGCTTCACCTGGGAGCTCTGCCGAGCCCCGGGGACACCAGCACCGCCACCTGCCCTGGGTCGGGACACTGGAGACCATGGCCTGGCAGGGACGAGACGACCCCAAGCACGGGGCTTGGCTGTGCTCTGGTTTATTTGGGGTTTAATCAACTGGGTTTATTTGGGGTTTAATTAACTGCAGCTGTTGGGGGAGGGTAGGTCCCCGTCAGTCCCAGCCCTCTCGTGCCTCGGCTTCCCCAGTGCCGGCACCGCGTGGGCTCCAGCGGCTGCCCCAGCCCTGTCCTGGATGTCACCCGTGTCCCCTGCGGCCTCCCTGCAGCCAGGGCTGAGCCGTGCCGTGCCGTGCCCTGCGCCATGCTGTCCCCCCACCCCGTGCCGGGCTGTGCCACTCAGCTGCGGTCGGGCAGCCAGGACGGGGGCTCCTCGCTGCCCTTGCCCGCACCGGGAGGGCAGCGGGCATGGTGCCAGCACAGCACCGGCAGAGCCATCACGGCAAGCCCGGCACAAGGTCCCACTGGGCCCCCAACACCCCCAGGGCCGACACCACTGATTTATCGCCCTCGTTAGCGCAGGCCCGGGACCATCTGGCTGCAATTAGGGGGCAGCTCAGCGTTACTGTGGCCTCGGTGTCCCCATGGCCCCGCCGTGTTGGGACCCCCTCAGCCTGTGCCGCGGGGGCCACATCCTGCCGGCACGGTGCGGGGGGGTTATCATCGGCCATTGGCGCTGCCTCCCCCTGCGCGGCGGCTCCACGCGGGGACGGGTGACGTCAGCCACTGACGCCGATCCACCCCCTCAGCCGCCCGCGGGCTTGGCCCGCCGTGACGTGCGCTGCCGCCGCCACCACCACCACCACCGCTTAACTCCTTCCCTTCGCTGCCGGTTGAACCGGGGCCCCGGGGGGATGGGAAGTGGGGGGCAGGAGGGTTCAGGCCTGGTTGACCCACCGCACCGCGGCGCTGGAGCCGGGATGGTGTGACCTCACGGTGCACCACGGTTTAGCCGCCCACCATGCGGTGGTGCGCACCGGTGATCTCTGGGCAAACCCCACCGTCCCCGGTGGCACCGGGACACGCTGGCGGCAAACATCAGGGCTGAGGTACTAGGATGGGGGGCATGGACGGACAGACGGACACAAGCTGTGATACGGGTGGTGCCGGGGGCACGCACGCCATGGCGGCACCGTCCCACCGGGGCAGGGACCGGGCGGGTTCCCAGTGCCGGTGCCCGGTGCTCGGTCCCGGTGCCCGCTCCGCCCCTCCCTTTGTGCCCATAAGCCCCGGCGGGGCGCGGGGCCACGTGACAGCCCCTCCCCCCTCTTCCCCCCCCCCCCCCAGCCCTGACGTCAGCCCAGGGGCCCTCGCGCTGTTGTCCCGTTTACCCGCCGGTCGCCCCGGCGACGGCTCGGCCCAGGAGTGGGCGTGGCGCCACCTCC